>NC_136981.1:21418988-21623988 GCF_032717465.1 Coenobita brevimanus
GGCAGGTGTGTGAGGCAGATGAAAATAAGGTAGGTGGAAGGCAGAGGGATATAGGTATAGATAAGGCAAGCAGGCAGGCAGGTAGTGGGGTAGGCAGGACGTGTGTTGAGACAGGGCCATATAAGGTAGGCTGGCAAAGGGTAGGCAGAGTGTGTGTTGAGGAAGGATCAGATACGGCTCGGTAGGTAGGCAGGCAGTAGGGTAGGCAGAGCATGAGTTGAGTCAGATTGAGAAGTCAGACAGGCATGGGATAGGCAGGGTTTGTGTTGAGGCAGGGTCAGCTATTATAGATAGGCATGCAGGTAGGGGAGTAGGCAAGGTGTGTGTTAAGGTAGGGTCAAATAAGATATGTAGGCAGGGTGTGTGTTAATGAGGTAAGTCCAGATAAGACGTTAAGCAGGCAGACAGGGTAAACAGGAAGGTGCTGGTTACAGGTAAGGGCGGCAGGTAGGTAGGCAGGGATGCAGGTAGGCAGGGAGATGCAGGGAGACAGGTAGGAAGGTAGGCATCGTGGCTGGTAGGTGGGAAAGTATGCAGGAGTGTAGTTAGGCAAGGAGATAGAGAGTGGAAATAAGGCAGACAGGAAGGAAGGTAAGTAGGTTGGTAGGTAGGTAGGTAGGAAGGAAGGCAGGGTGGCAGGTAGGTAGGAAGAAAGGCAGGGTTTTAGGCAGATAGGGAGGTACAGGATAGATACAAGGGAGGCAGGGAGGCCGGGTGTTTGTTGAAGGAGGTGGAAGGGCAAGGAGACAGGCAAGGTAATATGTTGAGGTTGGTAAGGTAGTTCAGGCTAGAGATAAAGCAAGCAGGCAGGATGGCAGAGTTAAGGCAGGGAGGCAGGCAGGGAAGGCAGAGATGAGCCAGGCAGGGTTGGCAGGGGTGTGGCAGGCAGGGTAGGAAGGGGTGAGACAGGCAGGGAAGGCAGAGATGAGCCAGGCAGGGTTGGCAGGGGTGTGGCAGGCAGGGTAGGAAGGGGTGAGACAGGCAGGGTAGGAGGGTGAGGCAGGGCAGGATAGGCAAAGGTGAGGCAGGCAAAGTAGGCAGGAGTGAACAGGCATGGTTGGCAGGGGTGAGGCAGGGATGGTTGGCAGGGGTGAGGCAGGCAGGGTAGGTAGGGGTGAGACAGGCAGGGTAGCAAGAGGTGAGGCAGGCAGGGTAGCAAGGGGTGAGGCAGGCAGGATAGTTAGCGGTGGTGCAGACAAGGTAGGTAGGGGTGGGGTAGGTAGGAGTGAGGTTGGCGGGATAGGTAGGGGTGGGGTAAGTAGGGTAGGTAGGGGTAGGGTAGGCAGGGTAGGTAGGGGTAGGGTAGGCAGGGTAGGTAGAGGTGGGGTAGGCAGGGTAGACAGGGGTGTGGCAGGCAGGGTGGGCAGGGGTGAAGCAGGGCAGTGTAGGTATGGGTGAGACAGACAGGGTAGGCAGGGGTGAAGCAGGCAGGGTGGGCAGAGGTGAGGCAGGCAGGGTAGCAGGGGTGAGCAGGCAGGGTAGGGAGGGTTGAGGCAGACTGGGTAGCAGGGGTGAGGCAGGGCAGGGTAGCAGGGGTGAGGCAGGTAGGGTAGCAAGAAGTGAGGCAGCAAGGGTAGCAAGGGGTGAGGCAGGCAGTGTAGGAAGGGGTAAGACAGGCAGGGTAGCAGGGGTGGGGAAAGCAGGGTAGCAGGGGTGAGGCAGGTAGGGTAGGGAGGGATGAGGCAGGGCAGGGAAGATAGGGTTGAGGTGGCAGGGTAGGTAGGGGTGGGGTAGGCAGGGTAGGTAGGGGTGGGGTAGGCAGGGAAGTAGAGGTGAAGCAAGCAGGGTAGGCAGAGATGAGGCAGGTAGGGTAGGCAAGGGTGAAGCAGGACAGTGTAGTAGGGGCGAGGCAGACAGGGTAGGCAGGGGTAAGGCAGGTAGGGCAGGTAGGGGTGGGATAGGCAGTATAGGTTGGGGTGGGGTAGGCAATGTAGGTAGAGGTAGAATAGGCAGGAGTGAGACAGGCAGGGTAGGCAGGAATGAAGCAGGCAGGGTGGGCAGAGATGAGGCAGGCAGGGTAACAGGGGTGCGGCAGGCAAGGTGTGAGGCAGGAAAGGGTCACATTGCCAATTCCCTCAAAATCAACAGGCCAGTCAGGGGAAGCCTTTATAAAGGATCTCAACCCCTTTAGGTGCTGGAGAGGGACGCCTTCACGTGGTGGCACCCATATAATTGTGCGGCTCAACTGCCTGGCTCTATAAACATCCTTCAATTGTCTCCCTATCCCCCGAAAGGGGGATGGTGGACCGCAGGAGGAAGGTAGCTTAAGCTGCAGTCCACCGGGTTCACTGCAATAACCACTTGAGTCGGTAAACGTCATTTTTATCTCCCATTATTCTTCCCTATCCCCCTCTTCCTCTCCCCTCCCCCTCATTCCTTCTCCTCCTTCCTCGCTCCCATTCCCACACCCTCCATTTCCCTCCCCTCCCATCACCCCATTTCATCCCTCCCTCACCCCTTCTCTTTCCCCCTCCCTCACCCCCTCAATTTCCCCCTCCTTTTCCACACCCTTCACTTCCCTCCCCTCCCTCTTGCTACGGCCAGACGATTTTGTTCAGCTGATGAGAGCCTGCTTTACTGAACATATACAGGGTAACGCGAGGATAGAAACTCTCCTTATGTGTTGCAGAGTGGCTCAGTCTGCTGGTGTGGGCGTGGATGTGGCAGTGGAAGTAAGAGATAAATATGATGATACAGGATACAAATTGCTAACGGTAACTTAGCCATCCCCACCACACAAAAGAAAGCAGGTGGGGGAGTGGGAGAGCAGTGCTATATATGGACCAGCCTTTGTATATAACCCGTACAGTACTAAGAATATGGTCTGGCGTGAAAATATAATATCCATCCAGCCAGCCAGCCATTCGTCCATCCAGCCAGCAATCCATCCATCCATCCACCCAGCCATTCATCTAGCCAGCCAGCCATTCATCTAGCCAGCCAGCCATTCATCCAGCCAGCCAGCCAGCCAGCCAGTCGGCCATTCATCCAGCCAGCCATTCATCCATCATGCCATTCATCCATCCGGCCATTCATCAATCCAACCATTCATCCATCGGGCCATTCATCCCTCCGGCCATCCATCCATCCAGCCTTTCATCCATCCGGTCATTCATCCAGCCAGCCATTCATCCATCCATCCAGCCATTCATCCAGCCAGCCTTTCATCCATCCAGCCATTCATCCATCCAGCCATTCATCCATCCAGCCAGCCATTCATCCATCCAGCCAGCCAGCCATTCATCCTGCCAGCCAGCCATTCATATAGCCAGCCAGCCATTAATCCATCCAGCCAACCATTCATCCAGCCAGCCAGCCAGCCAGTCATTCATCCATCCATCCATCCATCCAACCAGCCAGCCAGCCATTCATCCATCCATCCAGCCAGCCAGCCATTCATCCAGCCAGTCAGCCAGCCAGCCATTCATCCAGCCAGCGTTCATCCAGCTAGCCATTCACCAAGCCAGCCAGCCGCTCATCCAACCAGTCATTCATCGAGCCAGTCAGCCATTCATCCAGCCAGGCAGCCATTCATCCTGCCAGCCTTTCATTCAGCCAGCCAGTCATTCATCCACCCAGCCAGCCATTCATCTAGCCAGCCAGCCATTCATCCAGCCAGTAATCGATTCATCCAACCAGGCAGCCAGCCAGCCAGCCAGCCAGCCAGGCTGCCATTCATTCTTCATCTAATCCTATTTTCCACATTAACAGCATAGGGATCCGGGGCTAGGCTACACACTCCCGACATTTAAGGCCAGGGTGACCCGCCTCCTTTGCCCATGGGTGGCATTATTTTAGCAATAGACCCCAACCATTCCTTGTATTTAAACCACTAAGGTTCTTTCCAGTTGGAGCTTCTACACCCACTGAACTACCAGGCCTCACCATTCAATATATATACACCAGTCAATATGTATATACTGTATACACCAGGCATAAACATACATACACCAGGAGTCATTATATATGCACCAGCCGTCAATATATATACACCAAGCATCAATATATATACACGAATCATTAATATATATACACCAGTCAATCAGTATACACCAGAAGTCAATATATATATACACCGGGCGTCAATATATATATATACACCGGGCGTCAATATATATATATATACACCAGGAGTCAATATATATATATATATATATATATATATATATATATATATATATATATATATATATATATATATATATATATATATATATATATATACACCAAGGGTCAATATATATACACTAGGTGTCAATATATATACACCAGGAGTCAATATATATACAAAAGACAATACATAATACACCAGGCATAATATACATACACCAGGCGTCAATATAAACATACACCAGGCGTCAATACATATACACCAGGCATCAACATATATACACCAGGCGTCAATATATATACACAAGCGTCAATATATATACACCATGCGTCAATATTTATACACCAGGCATCAATACATATACACAGGCGCCAATATATATATATATATATATATCTATATCTATATATATATATATATATATATATATATATATATATATATATATATATATATATATATATATTAATGAATGGAGGAAGGAAAAACTAAGGAAAAAAAATAAGTCCATGTGCCTGAAGGCATCCTCCATTCATAGAATACTTATAACAACTGGATTTAAAATCGAGAGGATTAAACGTACGTTGGAAGCAACTCCCAGGAATTGAATTCCAGAAAGTAGTAGTTCTGGGGATAAATGAATTTTGATATGCAGAGGTTCTGCATTGTGGGGGAGAGAGTGTGAGTTCAGGGGCGTTTCCAGCTGCCCGAGTATTTCGGGAGAAAATGTGAAGGGGAGGCACAATTGGAGCCACTTCGTTAGAGCACCTGCGGTAAAAAAAATCGATAAAATAGTGCTAAAGAAGCAACATCTCTAAGTACTGATAACGGAGGAAGGTCCTGCGTTATGACAGGATTATTGATTAATCTAATGGCTTTATTTTGAATTTTGTCCAATTGCCTCAATGCAACCGCTCCAGATCCACTCCACAGTGGTGAACAGTATTCGGTCTGAGAATGCACATGACTTTTGTATATTGTGGGCATCTGCTCGTCAGTGAAGAACTCACGAACTTTGTCCAACATAAGTCCTAGTTTTTTAGAAGCATTTTTAGCAAGGGATTTAACATAAGCTGTCCAGCTTAGGTTGGGGTTTAGAGTAACAGCTAGGATATCAATTGTAGTGGATATGGGAATACTGACATCATTTAAATTTATGTGAGAGCCTACGAGATTCTTTCTATTGGAGATATTAATGTACTTAGTTTTCTGAGCATTAAATGAGACCAGATTTTTTTGTCCCCATTGATTAATTTTAGATAGGTCCTGGTTCAGAGAAATTGCTGTGTTTATTTGGGAATTTAATATATCAAATTGTGTAAAGGAGGTAGGAAATGTGAAAGAACTATGAAGGGTCGAGTCATCAGCATAAGGGTGTATTGGGTTGTGCGTGACAGATAGGAGGTCATTTATATGAATGAGAAAAAGGGTTTGCGCCAAAACTGATCCCTGAGGTACGCCAGCATTTATGGAATGAAATTGAGAACAAATTCCATCTCACGGGCATCATTCTCACGCTGCTGCTCCTGATTATGCCGTGAGAGTATATACTCTTTAATTTCGGTTGGGTCTGTAAGACCCATATCTTTGGCTTCCTGTAAAACTACAGCGGTAGCCATGGTGCTATTTTATTAAGCAAACCGAAACTGAGTACTGACTGCTTCGCAAACGAATACTAATAAACACAAGTAAAGAGTACAGACACAAGCTAGTGGTGACCAGTCTTATCTAGTTAACTGGCAAAGATTAGAGCAAAAATGCAAATAACTGAGAAGACTCAATAATTAACACAATGGGTACAGCGGCTACCCAGGAGCGAAAATCGTCTGGCGTCACCAAAAATAAAGTACTAAATAGAGTTAAGTACTCTATGAATTAATAAAGCAAAAATTCACTTGCTAAATTAACGGTAAACACCAGTAAACTTGTGCCTATAAACTTTAATTATAAATACCTAAATATGAACGAGTGAGCACTATCTCGTGAATAGCTTTAGAGCTAGGAGTTAATATCCTGGCGAGGTCGCCAACTGTCACGGGGTTTTTAAAATATCACGGTGTTTTTAAAATAAATGCTAAATATTATTTAATTGATAATAATATTCAATAATACTGAAGAGCAGGGACAATGATCATCTTACTATATCAAGCAATGATTACTTTACGCTGACTTCTTCGCACGATTCTCTAAGAACGAGAATCTATAAACTTCCTCAACAGTACACAGCAGAGACTAATTACTCAATTGCTGTTTCTTAGTACTGTTAGCCTCTGGAGAAAGTTACTTCACCCCTGACAATAAATAACTAATACTAATAATAATATCAGGCTCTTGCTGGTCCTTAACTCCTAGGAGGCACAACGGATTCTAAGTTTAATACAAGACTGGCCTAAGTACCAGTTATGAATAGCAAAACGTTTATGCAAGCTAGGAGCTATAAGAGGAATAAGCTTAATTGTGGAGAAATGAAACAAGAGTTTACATTACATTAAGCTCAAAAAAAGGAACTGTTAAATTTATTGATTACAAAATAAATTTAACGTTACATTTCAAATCAAATTAATGAGATCGCACTCACTCACTCACACACGAGCTAAATTCTTACGCCTAGGAAAACACCTTAATTAAACTCTTAAGACTAGGAAAACGAAAAGAAATACTGGTCGATGAATGCTGTGTATCACCCAATTCAAGGGTGGGAGCTTGGAGCTGTGGTCTTGTGGAGCTTGGGTTGACCTCTCACACTGCTGGAGCACAGAACCTCTCTCCGTCAGAGCAAACCCTGGACTGAGTAAACTCGTGAGAAAGAAATGGGAACGATAGGCCGCATTTTGTAACGGTCGAGTGAGCGAAACGCACCCAAAACAAATCGCTCAGTGGAAGCGCTAATGTCTCACACAAAGACGATCACGTATGACAATGAAAAATTGATTTGACAAAGCTTCCGTCCGAAAGAGCGGTTAACTGAACGATAAACTGGGATTCCACTTGAGTTCCCGGTTTCCCAAAAAGCCAATGTCACTATCCGACTCGTGACATTATCGTGATACAGGGAACAGTTTAAGGATTTGAATTTCGTTAGCGAACATAATACTGATGTACCGTAACACCCGCCGACGTGTGGTAAAAATACCCCCGCTAATACCAATACACCAGTCTGGTATGAGGCAGCCCTAGCATGTATTCAGTATGGACGGTGGGTGTTAGCGCCAAAGTTGTGACATGTGGTGTATGATATGGTGACTGCTGGGCCTCGGGGAACGGATTTGAAGCCTATGACCAGAATCACTCACACACACACACACACACACACACACACACACACACACACACACACACACACACACACACACACACACACTCACACAAACACACAAACGCACGCACGCACACACACGCACAGACACACGCACAGACACACGCACACACACAAAATCACAGTTGAATAAAAAGGGATTGGGTTCTTGAAGGGAAGTACTTTGCCAGCACCGCCTAATGCCACGTTCCGACCTTCAGGCAGGACAGCTTGATCGCATATTCAGGTTGACTGGCTTGTGAGGGGTTAGGTAGGGTGGGAGTGAGGAGTTAGGTAGGGGTGGGAGTGAGGGGTTAGGCAGGGAGTGAGGGGTTAGGCAGGGATGAGAGTGAGGGGTTAGGCAGGGGTGGGAGTGAGGGATCAGGTAGGGGTGAGAGAGAAGGGTTAGGTAGGGGTGGGAGTGAGGGATTAGGTAGGGATGGGAGAGAGGGGTTAGATAGGGGTGGGAGTGAGGGGTTAGGTAGGGGTGGGAGTGAGGGGTTAGGTAGGGATGGGAGAGAGGGGTTAGGTAGGGGTGGGAGTGAGGGGTTAGGTAGGGGTGGGAGTGAGGGGTTAGGTAGGGGTGGGAGAAAGGGGTTGGATAGGGGTGGGAGTGAGGGATTAGGCAGGAATGGTAGTGAGAGGTTAAGGAGGGGTGGGAGTGAAGGGTTGGGTAGGGGTGGGAGTTGAGGGGTTAGGTAGGGGTGGGAGTGAGGGATTAGTTAGGTAGGGGTGGGAGTGAGGGGAGTGAGGGGTTAGGTGGGGGTGGGAGTGAGGGGAGTGAGGGGTTAGGTAGGGGTGGGAGTGAGGGGTTAGGTAGGGATGGGAGTGAGGTGAAAAGAATACAGTATCAATCTTATGTATAATGCTTAAGAGGGAATGTTTGTGAATTTGGTGCCTGATACTCAATTTCCGGTGGGGGGGAGGAGGGGGAGAGAAGAACTGCAGCAGAAGGAAGGAAGGGAAAAATAAATGGGGAAAAGAAGAAAAGAAGGAGGCGTGGAGAGGGAGTGTTAGAATGTAAGGGAGGCGGTGAGAGTTAGAGTGTGAGAGAGTGAGAGGGTTTGAGAGATGGAGTGAGAGGAGAGGAGAAAAAAAGGGAGTGGGAAGGAAAGGACGGAGGAGGAGGGGAGGAAAGAGAGTGTGAGAGTGTGGAACTGGAGGAGGAGAAGGAGGAGGAGGAAAGAGGAACTAAGAGAGAGAGAGAGAGAGAGAGACAGACAGAGAGAGAGAGAGAGGTTGATAAATGAGGACAGAGGTGTGTATACTCCCTTTGGTTATTACAGTCGTTTATCATATTTATAGTAATTTGATAATCTGATTTCCTTGCTCCTGCTGTGGATTATTTCACGGGCTTTGGGTTATTAGGATTTAAGGGCCATCGTTATTTCTCTCTCTCTCTCTCTCTCTCTCTCTCTCTCTCTCTCTCAAAACTGAATTTATAACCCAGTCTTCACTGCCATATTCTCATCAATTTAGAAGGATTTGTAACACTTCTTCATGACTATTTTTTCCTAACATGGGCCATTAATTTTTTCTTTATTGTTATTTAGGCAGTCTATGTCGATAACGATTAAATAAGGATGAAAAGACGGGAAAATTTCAATGGGTAATCTGGAAAGTATATCGAAGGTGTTGGACATGATGATGATGATGATGGTAATGCTACTACTGTTACTACTACTACTACTACTACTACTACTACTAATAATAATAATAATAATAATAATGGTAGTAGTAGTAGTAGTAGTAGTAGTAGTAGTAAATAGTGATGATGATGATGATGATGATGATGATGATGATAATAATAATAATAGTAATAATAATAATAATAATAATAATAATAATAATAATAATACAACTAGAGGCCCCCCTAGGGGGGAATCACACAAGTCGCAAGCCGAGACATATATAGCGCTGCTCGGATTATTATCCTAACCTTGACCTACTTTCACCAATTTCGAACTCGTAGGAGGTTTTCATTCCTACTACACACCTGTAGTATTTTGTGATGATATCTTGACCGGTTGCGAATTTATCGTGCTAACAGATTCACTTAATGACAGACAGACAAATTGAAATTAATACTAGCTTTGTTATCTCGGCTGGGAATAATAATAATGTAATTTCTTTATTTGCATTTTATTCATTCAAACTGCAAATAAAGGCAAGTGTTTCCCGCCCATGACAGATTGCCATGGAAACTGAAATATTACGAAATTTCTTCCTTTTCAAAATCATACTCTCATTTAATTAATTACACGTTAAACAACGCCTTCATATATTTTAATGCGGAGATATAGCAAGAGAGCTAAGCTGGAATACAGTGCTAGTCACGAAGTGGCAAGAAAAGGATGCAGGACCATAGTAGGGAAAAAAGCTGCAAAAGGACGAGAATCTGGCCCAAGTTAAAGTGAGTGAACTATAGGGTCTAACTTGCTAACTTTATCTCTGCCTTGCTCCCGTTCAGCCAGTGGTTTATTTAGGGAACTGGAGGTAAAACTGATGGTTGCAAGTTGTATTTTAGGGCATGATTTGGACTTAGAAAAACTTATTATTCCCCGTAATGACCTTCGTGCAACCATACCCTTTTTACTCTAACTTGGCCTAGAATTGTAATCCCTTCATCTTGAATTTGGTGGTGTAACAATAGATTCACAGTACAGTATGATGATACCACAAAGAAGTGCTCTGGAAGCGATGTAGAGCCTTAGCATTGTCTTTTTCTGCCACTGAGCTACGTGAAATATGCTGTGAAAGGACGACAATCTAGACCAAACTAAGGTGACATAACTATAGTAAGCATTAATCTAAGTCTTGTCAATGTTCTCTCCCTAATTACCCTCATCCATCCCCTCCCCCTCCAGTACCCCTTCCCTTCCCCTCGCTCTCCCTTTCCTCCCCTCTCCTCCCCTTCCTTTCCTTCCCCTTCCCCTTTCCTCCCTCTCCATCTCATCCTTTCTCCTCTCACTGTCCTCCCCCTCCTCCACTCCCACCCATCATCCCTT
This sequence comes from Coenobita brevimanus, assembly GCF_032717465.1. Classification (NCBI taxonomy): domain Eukaryota; kingdom Metazoa; phylum Arthropoda; class Malacostraca; order Decapoda; family Coenobitidae; genus Coenobita; species Coenobita brevimanus. The sequence goes on from NC_136981.1 coordinate 21,429,403, forward strand.
TCCTTCACCCTCCCACTGTCACTTCCCCTTCCCTTCCTCACCCCTTCCTTACCCTAACCTCGAACATCCCTTTCCTCCACCCTTCTCTCTCCTCCCTTCTTCCGCCCACACATATTATCTCCTCCTCATTCCCTCCCCGATCCTTCCATTCCCTCCCCATCCCCTCCTCTACCACTCCACCTCCTCTCCATCCCCTCACTTACCTTCCCATTCCCCTCCATCCCATCCTCTCTCCACCTTCCACCCACACTTATCCCCTCCCCTCCTCCTCCCTCATCCACCAATCCCTCCCTCCCTCCCTTCCTCCCTCTCATTCCCTCCCCTAGTCAAAAAATAAATAAATAAATAAATAAAATCCAAAAAATGCTATAAAATTCCATGGAATATTTGCGTAGTTCGAAGTGGAGATAAAAACGTGGAAAAAAATGCATAAATTTACGTGTTCATTCCGATTTTTTGTTGTTGCTTCGAAATTGAGCATTCAGCGTTTATCAAATATGTATTGCCTGTCTGCCCACCTGTCTGTCCGCCTGTCTGTCTATCTGTCTGGCTGGCTGGCTGTTTATTTGTCTGTATGTATCGCGTCTGTTTGATACTGTTTGTTTTTGTATCTCTTAATATCCGTCTGCTTTTCTTGTCTTCCATACCTATTCTGTGTGTGTGTGTGTGTGTGTGTGTGTGTGTGTGTGTGTGTGTGTGTGTGTGTGTGTGTGTGTGTGTGTGCATCAGTAACTGTGTGCGTTCAGACCTACAAGTTTGGCAGATGTTGAGGGATGTGGCTTTATAACAACACTTTATTTGACATCTTTACTGTGCTACCTTATTAGTCATTGTTGGAAGGACCTGGAGATGTTTACCTCATGTGGAGTAAATGGTGGATGAGAGACTAACTAGGAGAGTGTTTGTGAGTGGGGTGGAGGGGGAAAGGGCAGGGAGAGACTAAGGATAAGGAGGTATGGTCTCCTTGGTTACTAGTCACATCTTGGAAATGAGTCTTCTTGGTTACTAGTCACATCTTAGGAATGAGTCTCCTTGGTTACTAGTCACATCTTGGGTATGAGCCTCTCTGGTTGCTAGTCAGTTCCTCCAGTCTGACCACCCTGCATCAGCTGAGCTAAAAAGGTTGATAGGGATTTTTACCAGGTGAGAATGAATTGATTAAAGGTATTTCTGCCATATTTCTACTCTGGGGCTCCTATGACTTACTCCCTAACACCTTGTCGTTAGTGATTTATTTTCTTGTATTTCTGATTAATATCCTTTTGTACGCTATTTATGCAGTGTGTGGTAATATTAGAATTATATAAGTAACCGACGAGGAAGGTGTTATAATTAAAATATAAATCGCTTAGGAAAAGGTGTTCGGGACCTTCCTTGCCCTCCCCTTGCTAAAATTTTCTGATGTTAACTTTAATTAAAACTAGAATTGTGTTGGGCATGAGGGGGTAAATATAGGCTGTCTTCTTTTATAATATCCTTCATGCTGATAGGTGTTGCTTCTCCTTAATTCCTGTACGACTGATTAATAAGAAAATATGAATTTTTAGCCATTATAAAGGTTTGAAGATTGGACGAAATGACTGTGGTCTTTATATCGGTGTAACGTTTCTCTCTCCCTCTCTCTCTCTCTCTCTCTCTCTCTCTCTCTCACACACACACACACACACACACACACACACACACACACACACACACACACACACACACACACACACACACACACACACACTTTTAATTTTCCCCCGTAGACAGGTGTGCCTACTGTGAAAGAGATTTTTTTTGACAGAACCAATACTATCTGTCTATCTATCTGTCTATAGCCAGAACCCTTGATTCCGTAAGGGGTGACCACAAACAATTCGCCTCCATGTTGCCCTGCCATTTCGCTACCCTCCCTCCAATTACACTCCCTTTCTCATTTACCTCTCTACTCCATCCCCCCACTAAGACATAAAAGAAAAAAAAGAAAAAAAGAAAAAGAAAAATAATCACTTATTTCAAACCAATAAAACGCCTTTGTCGGCAGGGTACGAGCGAGGCCATTTGAATCTGAAGCACTGAAATGTGGCCTTACACCCCGAGGATGCCTAGAGTATACTGATGGTTGTCTACGTACCAAGTTAACACCCCGATGATGCATAGAGTATAATAATGGTTGTTTACCTACCAAGTTTACACCCCGATGATGCCTAGAGTATACTGATGGCTGTCCACCTACCAAGTTTACACCCCGAGGAGGCCTAAAGTATATTGATGGCTGTCTACCTACCAAGTTTACACCCCGAGGAGGCCTAGAGTATATTGATATCCAACTTCCTACCAAGTTTACACCCTGAGAATGCCTATAGTATATTGATGGCTATCTACCTACCAAGTTTACACCCTGAGGATGCCTAGAGTATACTGATGGCTATCTACCTGCCAAGTTTCATGCCTTTACGACAAACTGTCTAGCCTGCGGCTCTCTTTTCAAGATTTTCGGCTTGCCGCGCTTGGCGCATGTCACGAGCCACGCACACGGCCGGGGTGTGATGAAACCTGTTAAAAATAATTCTTAAAGAATTGGGCTATCATAGGGGGCAAATCACGCTGTGATCGGCCCTGGGGTTGTTGAGATATAAGCTTTTTGAAAGTTGGACTGGCCCGGGTTGGGCCGCTCATATGTGAGAAAATGCCACTACTTGAAGAGAGACTCTCGAGGGCTTCACCCTAGCTCGTAATGAGGTCATCGGTGGGAATGGGTTAGCAGCATCCCATTATCCAGACTCCTCTTACCCATATATGATAATTCAGATCGTAAAGTTAATTATATTTAATTATCCGACTTGTTCATTTAATGCCATCCTATTATTCAAACCATTCTCTTAGCAACATTCGATTATCTAAATGGTTCACTTAAGTGCATTTGATTATACCAGCCATTTTCCTAACCGCATTCGATTACCGGAACGTTTCACTCAACAGCATCTGATTATTTGAATATTCACTTAACCACAACCCATTATCCAAACCATTCACTTAACCACAACCCATTATCCAAACCATTCACTTAACCACAACCCATTATCCAAACCATTTACTTAACCACAACCCATTATCCAAATCATTCATTTAACCACAACCCATTATCCAAACCATTTACTTAACCACAACCCATTATCCAAACCATTTACTTAACCACAACCCATTATCCAACCATTCACTTAACCACAACCCATTATCCGAATAATTCACTTAACCACAACCCATTATCCAAACCATTCACCTAACCACAACCCATTATCCAAACCATTCACTCAACTACAACCCATTATCTGAACCATTTACTTAAACACAACCCATTATCCAAATCACTCACTTAACCACAACCCATTATCCAAACCATTCACCTAACCACAACCCATTATCTGAACTCTCCCATTAACTGAACACCAATTATCCGAAATGTTCCCCAAAGCAGGACATCCCCCAAAATAATAGTTTATGACTTAATTGTATTTTCGTTAATTAGAAAGTTATAATTTGATGGCTTAGTGTTAACTGATGGGCAGTGCTGATTGTCGGAGAGAGAGAGAGAGAGAGAGAGAGCGAGAGAGAGAGAGAGAGAGACAGACAGACAGACAGACAGAAAGTCGGGCAGAGAGATAGGCAGATAGTTAGGTTGAAAGGAAGATAGGCAGACACTTAGCAAAAAAGAAAGAAGAAAAGAAAGAGAGAGGGAAGAGAAAGGGAGAAATAGGAAGAGGGAAAAGTAGATAGAGGGAAGGGGATGAAAGAGTAGGGAGTGGGGAGAGAGGGGAGGAGATGAAAGGGGAAAGATTGAGAAGGAGAGGAAGAGAAAGAAGAAGAAGAAGAAGGAAAAAGAAAATGAGGAGAGAAATAGGAAGTGGATGGGGGAGATAGAGAGAAGAGGAAAGGAGGAAAGAAAAGAGTAGGTAGAAAAAAGAAAGAGAGTGTAATGAGAGAAGCACGAGACGAAAGAGAGGAGGGAAGGTAGGAGTTGGTAGAGAGAAGAGAACGGAAAGGAGGAGAAGCGGGAGAGGAAGACACGGAGAGGAAGAAGAGAAAGAGTAGGTAGTGGGCAGAAAGAGATGGACGTTAGAGAGAGCAAGGCTGTATGGAGGTGACACACACACACACAGAAACGTCAAGAAAAAAAGTACCCCACTCTTGCTTCGCTAGCCAGTGTAACAAAGCATGAGAGAGAGAGAGAGAGAGAGAGAGAGAGAGAGAGAGAGAGAGAGAGAGAGAGAGAGAGAGAGAGAGAGAGACCCCTGGTGTGAAGGGGAATTCAAATGTCGCCTTGGGTGTGATTACATCTCTCTCTCTCTCTCTCTCTCTCTCTCTCTCTCTCTCTCTCTCTCTCTCTCTCTCTCTCTCTTTCATGTCTTGATGTAATATGTCAATATGAATAAACAGACAGATACACAGATGGACTGATTGACAGATATACATACATACATACATACAAAAAATACATACATTTATAGACAGACAGACCGACAGACAGCCAGCCAATGCCCTATCCCTCTGCCTGTCCATGTATCTATCCAGCAAGCAGGTCAAAATAGCGCTACAGCATCTGTGAATGACCCTGGAGGCGGGAGTATACGAAATGAATGAAGCATGGGTGGTAATCGTCCACTGGGAGTAGCACAACCCAGGGATATCACACCGCTGCTACAAAGGAGGCCGCGGTGGCTACAGCATTGGCAGAGAGAGAGAGAGAGAGAGAGAGAGAGAGAGGGGGGGGCAGCAGTTATGCAGATTACAACAAGCGACTCATTACAGGGGTAGAAACTAGACCACAAAAGAGCCTAATGATAAGAAAATAACAGTGAAATTTGGGGAGGGTCAGGCCACTGAAAGAGAGAGAGAGAGAGAGAGAGAGAGAGAGAGAGGGAGAGAGAAAGAGAGAGAGTTGAATTCACTCACACTTCTCATTTCTGTTTTAATTCCAGTTTAAGGTGTTCTCTCTAGGTCCGGGTCACAGAACACTGAATTTACACTCGTTTCACCTTAACTTGGCCCAAACTTCCGTCCTTTTGCAGTATGTTTTAATGTAAATCAATGGAGGGAATAGGACAATAGTACGGACTTACATACTTTTCATAACACTTCTTCGTGATTAGCATCGCCTCTTAGTGTTAGAGTCTTCAAAAATCCCAGCTTTCAAGAGGGATGGCAGTTTTAGACCGGGTTAGGGTAAAAATAGCATAGACAATAATTCAGGGTCACACACACTGAATTATCATGTTGGAATTAGTCTCTCTCTCTCTCTCTCTCTCTCTCTCTCTCTCGTTGTCTTTTGGGGTGCCTTCACGTGGTGGCACTGATACAGCTATGTGATAGAGCTGCCTCGTTATACAAATGTTCCTCGTCTACTTCCCTATCCCACAAAAGGAGGAGGATGAGCTACAGGAGGACAGTAACTCAGCCTGCAGTCCACTGGGTTCACGTCCAGATGAACATGGGACTGTAACTACTACTACTACTACTACTACCATGAGCTGAAGGGGTTAATGAAGTCTGTATCTAATCTCTTCAGCCCAATGATGCCATTTCATTTCGTTCTACCTACATACAGAAATATACAAAAGATGGTCAATCCATAACACTCCTTTTACACTCTCCTGGACGATTTATTTAATTGTTGCAGGGACGGCTTAGTAAACGTTGTCAGTGTCTCTCCGCATGATTTATTCATTTGCTGCGCTCACTGCCACACCCATGCCCACACCAGCAGACAGTCAGCGTTATCAGTGTCTCTCTTGCATCATGTATTCATTTCCTTCTCTTAATGCAACCCCCCGCCCACACCAGCAGACAGTCAGCGTTATCAGTGTCTCTCCTGCATCGTTTATTCATGTCCTGCTCGAACTGCTACACCCACCCCCTACACCAGCAGACAGTCAGCGTTATCAGTATCTCTCTTGCATCATGTATTCATTTCCTGTTCTCACCGCCACACCCACGCCCACACCAGCACACTGAACCGTCACTGCAACACATGAGAATTATCAGGCGACATCTTTGGGGGCCCTATTTATGGACCACCTTGTATATGTACCATTATATTTCTTTTTAGAACTGATGTCAGAAAAATACATTTCAAAATACGGCATCTGGAGTTCTATCTATATATGTCTATCTATCTGTCTGTCCGTTTGTCTATCTATCTACTCGTATCTATTGCCATAAGCCTTAATCCCATAAGGGTTGACCACGAAGGATGGAGAACAAGGTGAGGAAGGGAAGGATGAAGTGACGGAGGAATGGAGGAAAGGATGAAGGAAGGAAAGGAGGGAGGGAGAGGAGGATGGAAGGAGGGAGAAGGAGGAAAGGATGGGGGGAGGGGATAGAGAGGGAGAGAGGAGACGAAAGAGATAGGGAGAGAGATAATGGAGGGAAGGAAGGAAGGAAGAATGAAAGAAGGGAGAAAGGGAGGGAATTATGGAGGAAAGGAGGAAGATAATGAAGGGAGAGGAGGAAGGCTTAAAGACTGGAGGAATAGAGGAAGAAATGATAGAGGAAGGGAGAGAGAGACGATGGATTGAGGGAGGGAGGGAGAGATGTTGGAGGGAGGGAGGGAGGGATGGCGAGAGGCCTGCCTGACTGTCCATTCATCTCCACAACAATTAGTCCGATGGTGTTTGTTGTTTGCTGCGGTAGTGGAGATGGTGGTTGTCCTAATGGCAGTAGGTGTGGTAGTTGTGGTAGTAATGGTAGAGAAATGGTGGTTGTCCTAACGGTGGTAGGTGTGGTAGTGGTGGTAGTAGAGGTAGAAGGAGTGATATGATGGTAGGTGTGGTAGTGGTGGTAGTAGAGGTAGAGGAAGTGATATGGTGGTAGGTGTGGTAGTAGAGGTAGAGGGAGTGGTAGAGGTGGTAGTAGAGGCACAGGGAGTGGTAGTAGTAGTAGTAGAGACAGAAGAAGTGGTAGTGGTGGTAGTAGAGGCAGAGGGAGTGGTAGTGGTGGTGGTAGAGGCAGAGGGAGTGGTAGTGGTGGTAGTAGAGGTAGAGGGGGTGGTAGTGGTGGTAGTAGAGACAGAGGGAGTGGTAGTGGTGGTAGTAGAGGTAGAGGGACTGGTAGTGGTGGTAGCAGAGGGAGAGGGAGTGGTAGTGGTGGTAGTAGAGGTAGAGGGACTGATACTGGTGGTAGCAGAGGCAGAGGGAGTGGTAGTGGTGGTAGTAGAGGTAGAGGGAGTGGTAGTGGTGGTGGCAGAGGCAGAGGGACTGGTAGTGGTGGTAGCAGAGGCAGAGGGAGTGGCAGTGGTGGTAGTAGAGGTAGAGGGAGTGGTAGTGGTGGTGATAGAGGCGGAGGGAGTGGTAGTGATGTTGGTAGAGGCAGAGGGAGTGGTAGTGATGTTGGTAGAGGCAGAGGGAGTGGTAGTGGTGGTAGCAGAGGTAGAAAGAGTGTTAGTGGTGATGGTAGCGATGGTTGTGGCAGCAGAGTATTCCCGTCCGTGAGAAGGGTAACAGAGAGAGAGAGAGAGAGAGAGAGAGAGAGAGAGAGAGAGAGAGAGAGAGAGAGAGAGAGAGAGAGAGAGAGAGAGAGGCTGGTAGTGTTGAATATAAGAAAGAAAACTGGAGAGAGAGAGAGAGAGAGAGAGAGAGAGAGAGAGAGAGAGAGAGAGAGAGAGAGAGAGAGAGAGAGAGAGAGAGAGAGACTGGTAGTGATGAATATGAGAAAGAAAACTGTGGAGAGAGAGAGAAAGGGAGGGGTGTAATATAACAATACTGTTGTTAGGGGTTAATGAAAGCAGTAAACCAGACCTTGTGATTTAGTGCCAAAATGATGCTAATCACGAAGAAGTGCTATGGAAAGGAAGATGTTGCAATAGAAGTAGCAACAAAATAAAACCAGTAATATGATGCTAGTGACGAAGAAGTGCTATGGAAAAAGAAACGTTGCATTAGTAGAAGCAGTAGAATAAAACTAAGAATATGATGTTAGTCACAAAGAAGTGGTATGGAAAGGGAGACGTTGCAACAGTAGTAGCAGTAGAATAACACTAGAAATATGATGCTTGTCACGAAGAAGTGCTATGGAATGTAGATGTTACTCCTCACCCATTATACTATTTTTACTCTAACTTGTCCTAAAATTGCCATCCCTCCATCCTGAATACTGAGTTGTAACAATGGATAAACACTACAGTATGGTGCTCGTCATGAAGATGTGCTATGGAAAGGATGTGGAGGCGTAAGAATACTGAGCTGTAGGAGTGGATTAACGGTAGAAATATACTGCTGGTCACGAAGAAGTGCTATGGATGGAATGTAGAGACGAAGCAATGTCTTATTTGGCCACTAAGCTACGTGAAATAAACTAATGTCATAATGACTTTGTAGTTACTTGTAGAGAAGTATATTTTAGACTTGTGGTCGAGCGGCTTTTATATCTTGTAGTAGTTTCCCCACCAGATGTCATGTAGTGACGGGAGAGGTAAAGAATAGTATGGGACTATTTTTATTTGTCTTGGAAATATTAAACAGGTATAATAGTATAAGTCCTGGGTAGCTACCTCCCTGTCTCGCTATCTCTCTCTCTGTTCTAAGGCTAATCTCCGTCTCGACCTCTCTCTAGGGTCGCTTGTCTCCTTCTAAACTCTCTTTCCTAACATCTCGTGTAGTAGGGTGTGTGTGTCACGTATGTTCCTCATGGCAACAGAACTTTCTCACGAGAGGACTGCTGACAGCTAACTGCATCATCTCCTTACTGGCCGCTGTCGTCAGCTTTCCTCCGTGTAAGCATGTTTAGCGCTGCTCACTTCTCGCAAACACAACACCTTCTCATCATTTGACTTCCTGCTTCTATCTGTCTCTCTATCTATCTATTTATCTATCTATCTAGTATGATTTGCAATTATAATATGGAGACCTACCACATTGCTCTGCCGCGCAAAAATGGCGTACCATCGACATTTAATAGTTATAATATATTAATACATACTACATACACATTATAATGAACTTATAAGCTAATTAAGTGAAATACATAATATTGTAAAGTAACATAATTGTATGAATATTGTATACATATATTATTCATAGTAAATAGTGATTATTCAGTAATATTACATTTTAAATAAGTTGTATACATATTTGAATAAATGCAATATAATTGTGCAATGGTAATACTGCTAAGTTATACATTACATATTTGAGTTATCACTTTAGTAATGTCTAATATTTCATCTAACTTGTATGATGATACTGGTAATATAGAATTGTGCTATAATTGTATGACTTATAATATTGTACTAACATTGTGGTACTACATAATTGTGTTGGCCTTATAATTGTAGTTACATTTTGTTAATGCAACTATTACATATGTGTCTTGGCCTTATAATTGTAGTTAAAGTTACATAAAAGTTACATCTTGTTAATGCAACTGTTTTGTCGTTACATAATTGTTACATATCGTTTGTAGGTACATAATTGTTGTTAAAGTTACATAAAAGTTACATCTTGTTAATGCAACTGTTACATAATTGGCAAAGTGTAACATAATGCAATCGTTTGTCGTTACATAATTGTTACATATCGTTTGTAGGTACATAATTGTAGTTAAAGTTACATAAAAGTTACATCTTGTTATTGCAACTGTTACATAAATTGGTACATATTGTTTGTAGTTACATAATTATAATATGAAGTAACATAATTGTAATAACTGCAGTCCTAACATATGCTGCGGTCGATGATAGTGATGATGTGTCATGCCACTTGTTTGTGGAGACACAATTTGCTTTTTGTTTGTAGTTTATGTGGTATTTTGGCATATATAGTAACATTTACACTTATTTTCATTTGTTTGTTATGTGATCTTACTTTATTTCTCTTTTTTTCTTTCTTACTTTTCTTTCTTTCTTTTTTGTATGTATTGATTTTCCATAGTTTGTTTCTCTTTGCTTGTGTACACTTTTTTCCATGTTGTTCATGGTTGCATAATTGCTGACTAATTTCCTTGAGATACTTTTTTAAAGTTTAGTTTATATTGCACAGATATTACTGAAAATGATATTATATAGTCCCATATTTTGTTATTTTATATAAAAAATATATACACTATATACAGTATTAACTATACACACTGACTTGTTGTTCACCTGTACCTATCGTGGGTAATATGTGTGTCAGCACTGTGTGGAAATCATTGTCTTCACGATTGTGTTGAAGATGTTCACTCTTGCTAACGGCATTTGTGTTGGCCATTTTTTTTTCTTCTCTAGGTTACCTTGTAACTTAATTTGTCTGTTTCCACTAGGTAGCTTTAATTAATAAATGTTTAATACAGTTCTTTTAATTGCTCACTGAGTAACTGTGATTGTATATTTTCTTTATTACTTTGTAGATATAATAATGTATAGTTGTATGTATGAAACACGTATTTTATGTAGGTATAAATGGTAACACTCGTTGGTAGTAAATAAATGTTATAATAGATGAATGAATATATACAGTGTAGAATATTTATTGTTGGTGATTATTTAGTGTTTGAGTTATGAAGATAACTGAAGTAAGTATGTGTATTTAAGCAGTAACTATACAGCACGTTTTATATGTTTGTGCAGAAGCTTATTGTCTATCACTGTGTATTGTATAAATGAAGTAACTATGTAACTTACTAATTTTTACCGTGGTGGGAAATGGTGTGAGTGGTGGTGCAGGTGGTGTGTTGACTGACGTGGCGTCTGTTCAGCAAGCACGCATGATGACCTCAACTTCCCACACTGGTAGCTGTGGTGAGTGAATGAGTAGCGATGAGTAACTTGAGTGAAGACGAGTGAGTAAGATGAGTTGTAAATATGGAGTTGGTGTTTTGCTGCGTGTATTGACCTCTGGGTCAGCAGGCGGGAGGGAGTGGTGGTTATGAGTTGTGAGTCGTCTCTCACTCTACGTTTGTTTGTTTGTTTGTTTGTTTTTCTTTCTTTCTTGATGTATTCTTGGTCCTTTTTTCTTGTGATTTACTCGTTGTGGGATGAAGACTGCCGCTTCTTGTAGGTGCGTGTAGAAGATTATACAGACGACGTAGAGTTGTTAATTGTAGTTGATTGTAGATGGTTGTAGTTCGCTGATTCGTCGTAGACCCGTAGACTTTGTAGACTATTCGCACTGTAGGCTGTATTTTGTAGGATTCAATGTAGAACTGAAGCTAATCTTGTAGTATCGGTTGCTTTTGTAGAAATTTGCTTTTAATTCGGAGACGATGTCCGCAGATTTGCTGGTTTGTCGTTAAGCTACCTGCAAGGCGTCGAGTGATCTCTTGACCTCTGCATCAGCGTAATGATCTGGGAGACGGAGGGGGCAGGAGCTGATATTGTTGGTTGTTGTCAATCTTGATATTTTGTAGGAATTTAATGTTGATTCGTAGACGAGGTTCGTATACGTTCGCTGCTACCAAATGTCATAAAGACTTTGTATCATAAAGCAGCGACTTTGTATACGCCTCTACACTAAAAAAGGACGAAAATCTAGGCCAAGTTAAGGTGAAAGAACTATAGCCATTGCAAAAACTTAACTAGCAAAGGTTTCTCTCTCTCTCTCTCTCTCTCTCTTCAGTCACCATCTCCGTTCCATTACCATCTTTCCTCCTTCTCCTCCTCCTCCTCCTCTTCTTCTTCTTCTTCTTCTTCTTCTTCTCCTCCTCCTCCTCCTCCTCGTCCTCCGGACTATGTGATATAACAGAAGCCTGAGATGAGGTCTCAAAAGATGTAAATGATAAAACTCTACACATGATTCATGTTGGTACAAATGATTTGAAGCACAATAGATCGGAGGAATTGCTAGCAAAGTACCATGAGATGATTAAGCGATATAAAACTACGTTCACTAATTTAATAATATCTTGCATACTCCCAAGGATCAAGACAGAGAATACACAAAGAACCGTCTCAAATCTCTCTGCATGGACGAAGGAGTCGATTTTGTTAACCTGTGGGACCAGTTCTATGAGCAACATACCCTTTTTCAGAAGATGGTCCCCATTTGAACTCAGTAGGAGCGGCACGGCTGGGTAGACTTTTACATGATAAAGTTGCCCTTTTCAATTAAAAAAACACGGAGCTTCCAGGAGCAGTAACCTCAACGTAAATACCTGTAAAGTCAGTTCATCAGTTACTTGGGACAGAATTAGAGTCTGCTATGTTAATGCATGTAGTCTTTGCAACAGGTTTGAGGATTTAGAATCTCTTTTTTGCCTTGAAAATTATGAGATTGTTGGCGTCACAGAGTCCTGGATTAACACATCTGACCGTCACTTTTTAGTGGAACACACATTAACAGGGTTCAATATTTTCAGCTGTGAGCGACCACACCGAGCTGGTGGCAGTGTTTTACTATATGAGAAAAACTAGTCTCCACCTCCATGTGCTATCCAAATCCAGTATTACCAGCATAGATGCGAGTTACGTTCAACTGAGTATTAACCCCTCCATGGACGCCAGCGTCAAATGACATTTTACTGTAGCATGGCCACCGGCGTCATTTGAGCGCGCCTTATAAAAAATGACAAAAATTTATAGGAAGTGAAAGAACATTTTCAACGTCTTGAGACTGACCTACACTACACTCCCATACACCCCATCACGCATTTCAGAGCCTGCTGCTGTGATGAGTGGATTTTCGATTTTTTCACTCGTGGCCATGCCTAAACAAGCACAACTACACCCATTATCTCGACCCAGACAGAAAATATATCTTTGTCCTCCCTTGAAACACACCCAACCGCCCTGTTTACGATTATGAATAAATACAGGCACAAACAAAAATGCTAATAAGAGAAAAATACATTTTTGTCTTGGTATCTTTACCTATTTGCTCAGGTTTGTTGTACTGGTTTGGATCATTCGATGCAATGGGATTTGTAGAAAACTGTGAAATCTTTCGGGAAGTGAACGAACACCTGGGACATGAGACTGACTTTCACTTCATGCTCTCACACGACATTTATCAGTTCACCACCTGCTGCCATGACGAGTGGATGTACGATTTTTTTCACTTGTGGTCATGCCTAAACACACATAGTTACACCCATTATCTCGACCCAGAAAGAATATATCATCTTTTTCCTCCCTTGCAAACACACACAACCATCATGTTTACGATTATAAATAAACACAGGCATAAACAAAAAAAAGACATGAAAATAAAAGACAAATTAATTTTTGTTTGGTATCTTTACCTATTAGCTCAGGTCTGTTGTACTGTTCTGAATCATTTTACATATTCTTCGCCTTTTGCAAGCATAACAGGAGAGTTTTCTGTGTTCACGTGATGCTTTCGTGGATGAAAAGGCCTACCTTCCCTGCCTGCTAATCAGCTCATGTGAGGTGCGAATGGCAGGTCGTCTCACAATTTAACTCTCGCTGTCCAGCCTGTACACCCAAGGGATGACGTTTATCTCATTTAGGCCTGAAAACAGAAACTCTCGCCTCCCTTTTCCAACAAACTCCACCACCCAGACTACAAAAATACGTCGATACTATCATAAACACACTAAGCACCGAAAAATGCAAAATAAATTCATAATATAATTTTTAAAATTCAAATCTCTCATTATATTTACTGAAAAACTTCAAAATACACATCTATAGTTGTTTCACACCTTTTCAACACCATTGACAATGTTTTTTTTTTTTGGGTAAAAAAAAAAGTGCGATGTTGCATCACTGCAATACCTGTGTGTGACTAGTATCAGCTTCCTAATTTTACGCAATGCTGCATTTTGATTGCTCGAAACAGGATGGGTCTAGGAAGCTGAAATTTGTATTGACAGGTGCGTCAAAACTTCCTTTTCAATATAGCAAGGGAAAATAATCGATTTTCGAAACTTCGAAAAATTGCTGTGGGGTTGGCCTGTGGGGCCCAACAAATTCCATGTGGTCAACCACGGAGGAGTTAAGTCGTACAAAATAAATATGTCTCATCTATCGTCCTCCAACACAGACAACTGACACAGATGAAAGACTTTATAATCAAAATGTGGAAATTTTTTGTTAAGAGGATAGCATAATTTTTGGTGACTTCAATCTGCCACTAACAAAGTGGGGTGAACTGCTAACTGCACACTCAGGACAAGAGTTTCATATGAATCTTCAAAAAAGCACCCTTTACCAACATAGAATACCCAACAAGAGGAAACAATATCCTAGACATCATCTTAACTACGAACAGTAACCTAGTCAACAACATTGAAATTGGACTTGAGTTTAGTTCCAGTGATCATTGAATTATACAGGTTAGTATTGCTACTGAAAAAGTGAAAGAAACAAAGAGCAAAGAAAAGGTCCTAGACTATTGCAGAGTGGATTTCACCAGGCTCAGAGAGCTACTTACAACTACGGATTGGAATCAACTGACTGGAACCGATGACAAGAACCAAATGTGGGAAATTTTCGTTATAAAGTTTAATGAAGTGGTACATGTAGTCATGTGTGCCACTATGTAACAGGAGTACAGCTGGTAATAGTAAACCAATGTGGTGGTCCAGTGAAATTAAAAGTAGCTAAATAGCCAAAAAACAGGCTTACCATAATTATGAAACTACACAATATTATGATGATTAATTACGGTACGATGATCTATGTCGCATATTGAAAAGACTTATCAAACAAAGCAAGGGAGCACTGGCGATACACAATGCAAATAGGTGCAAATCACGTCCTAAAGAATTTTCCAGTTACATCAGAAAGAAAAAGGTTATGACTACATCAATAGACCTTCTAGAAATGACCAATGGCAAACACACAGAAAATGAGGTTGAGATGGTGAACATTCTTAACAACTACTTTGCGTCTGTTTTTACAGTAGAAACGCCACCAAAAGCTTACTGTCGCCCATAAACCAAGCAAATAGCACAGTCCTCAGTAACTATACTATCCACAATAGCGACATCCTTTCAGCCATAAATAGTACAAACATAAACAAAACCCGTGGCTTTGATAAAATATCACCAAGAATTCAGAAAGAAGCAAAAAATGAGTTACTGCTGCCACTCTCTGTGTTATTCAATACATTGTCAAATACACGGAAAGTCCCATGTGAATGGAAACAATCAAATGTAATACCAATTTTCAAAAAAGGAAATAAGTCACACCCAGGAAATTACGGACCAATCAACTTAATATCAGTAGTGTGCAGATTAATGGAAACAATCTTATGATAAAATGGTTAATTAACAAGAAGAAAATAATATAATTAAAAATCCGCAGCAAGGACTCAGACATCGTCAGTCATGCTTAACTAACTTTCTGGTCTTCTTCCATGATGTTTACAAATCATACGATGACTGAAGAGCAGTAGATATAGTTTATCTCGACTTTCAGAAAGCATTTGAAACTGTCCCTCACAAGAATCTCGCAAGCAAAATAAAATCCTTCAGAAAAAAAGGAAATAGGCAGAAATGGTTAAAAGACTGGCTTTCAGACCGAAAACAGTGAGTTGTGATAAGTCAAAAGGAATGCAAATGGTGTAATGTGATTAGTGACATTCCCTAGGGCTCAGCACTTGGACTGATACTTTTTATTATCTACATAAATGACATAGATGAGGGTCTAAGCATCCAAGTTTGCAGATGTTACTAAAATAACCAATAAATTGACTTCAAAATTACAGTGGCAGCAGTTACAAAATGACCTTAATACTTTGGCAAGCTGGGCAGAAAAATGGCAAATGAAATTCGACATAGAAAAATGCAAAGTACTTCATATTGGAAATAACAATGTCCATGTGAATTACAAAATGAACAATATCCAGTTATCAAGTACAGACAATGAAAAGGATCTTGGTGTGATAACATCAAATGACCTAAAACTGAGTAAGCAGTGCACTGAGATGGTTAAAATTGCAAAAAAGCTAGTGGGTTTTATTGGAAGAACTTTCGATATTAAATTGGAGAAAGTCATACTTGCCTTGCACAAGTCACTATGGTCGTACCATTCTAAAGTGGCGGTTTGGGTGGGGCACGAACCCCTGTACAGTGTTGCCACGTTTTCCATACTCGCGATGCCCCTCTCTCTCTCTCTTTCTCTCTCTCTCTCTCTCTCTCTCTCTCTCTCTCTTTCTCTCTCTCTCTCTCTCTCCTGGGGGGATGTGCATCACCTTAGGGAATTTTGTTTCTTTTATGTCTTATAAACTTGTGCTTTCATTTCTTTATTTTGTTTTTTATTATATTATTGTTTTACATATGACGCCAGATGACCTCGGTGTTACGGCGCCTTTTCATTCAATCATTCTCGCCCTCCTTCCTTCCTTTCCTTCATCTTTCCCTCAGATTGACAATGCACTCAACACTGCCCCTTGCCTACCTTCTCTCTCTCTCTCTCTCTCTCTCTCTCTGTCTCCTTGGGGAGATGTGCTTCACCCTTGGGAATTTTGTTTCTTTTATGAGTGACTTATAAACTTGTGCTTTCATTTCTTTATTTTGTTTTTATTATATCTAATTATGTTTAAAAATATTGTTTTACATATGGCGCCAGATGACCTCGTTGTTGTGGCGCCATGATTTGTTTTCATTCAATCACTCTCTCCCTCCTTCCTTCCCTCCCTTCCTTCATCTCTCGCTAAGCTGCACTCAACACTGCCCCTGGTCTGCCTTCCCCCCCCCCTCTCTCTCTCTCTCTCGTCTGTGGGTATTTTAGGATACATTTTGGTTATTTTCTTTTACGTTATAATGTACATATTGTAAATTTGACTTTATTTCCACACCACCCAGGAGGTTAAAGTCTTGGCGCGTTTTTTTTAAGAGGTGTCCCCAAACAGGCCTATTCCTCTATCCCTCACAGATGACCAGGTCGGACTGGGTTTGTGTGAGTGTTGCCGCTCACGAGGGTTTAATGCATATATTTTTTTTACTAAGAAACTGGCATATTTTTGTTTATATTCCTGCACATTATCTTATAATCATAATTGTGACATTATTACCCACCCCAGAAATACGGTAACAGCCAATAAAAGTGACTACTTTTTTTTAAGCAACACTGTAAAATAATTATGCCACGTTTCTGTATTGCCGTATAAATATTTTACGCATAATCAGTTTACTGTTCTTTCATATATTATAATACACACGTTACCATTATATTCTTATGTGTTTATCTTATTGTGATGCCTATTACATATATCAGAGCCGTTCACATAGCGGGTATGGAACACGTGGCAACACTGTACAGAGGTTTGTGCCCCACCCAAACCGCCACTTAAGATTGGTACCACCATAGTGCACCCCCATCTCGAGTATTGTGTGCAGTTTTTGGTCTCTGTGCTACAGAGAGGACATAGAAAAATTTGAGAAAACACAGAAAAAAAAATGATACCATGACTGAGAAACAAACCATATGAGGAACACCTTCAAGAACTTAAATTATTTAGCCTAACAAAACACAGATTAAGAGGTGACCTTATGAAGTTGTCATAATCATGAAGGGTATGACAGCTTAGACATGAATAAATACTATATTTTGTAACAGACTGGTCGAGCAAAACCAGGAGTAATGGCTGGAAAAGTATTGGAAAGCATTTCCAATCCCATGAAGCAAAATTCTTTTTCTTCAGCGGGATTGTAAATATCTGGAACAGATTACCGTCAGATACCGTGAGCAGCATCTCAGTTCAGACATTTAAACACAAAATAGACAAGTATTTGCACGAGAATCCTCATCTGACTTTTTTTCTGTCCGAATAACGTACTTTTACCAGCTATGTGTAAGTTCATTCCCCTCCCATCTACAAGACACCCCGTAAACTTAATGTACCAGTATATAGCATCGTGTCACGTCATTATATATTTTTCATTTTACTGAATGCAAATAAAGTAATATAAGCATAGAATAGATATTTTCCATTTAATTGAGTGCAAATAAAGTAATATAAGCACAGACTAGGATCTTCACAGATAGGCCTGATTTAATGATCACAACTCTTTCGACCTGTGAGGGGCTGTGGATCACTGGGGATCCCTGTTACTTAAGTGACCATCATTGGGACTTTTTTTAATGTACCAGGGGTCACTGCTTCAGGAGGTAACTTGTGTACTTGTCCCGCATGGGAGAGTTCCTTGTCTCAGTGGAGTGAATGGAGCTGGGGCCGGATTGACTGCTGCCCACCTTAAAAGCACAATGCAAGGCTGCTGCACCACCCCAGAACATCCACACTGTGTACTTTGCAATTTCCACGTCATGTCCACAGACGCCCCACTAATTCATTGTACCCGTACATAATGTCATGCCGTAGCTATTTGTTTATTTGATTATTTTCTCTGTTAGGTTATTCAGTTAACTGAAACTAAATTTAAAGGTGAAAGGGTGAGAGAATGGGAATACTGTTTAGGAATATGTGCAGGAGTTAATGAGAATGAGAGGGCAAGAGAGAGAGTATGTCTGATGATAAGCAAGAAGTGGAAGGAGAATATAAGAGAGTATGAAACAGTGGGTGTACAAGCGTGGGCGTTTGTGTATGCGTATTTGCCGACAGAGGACAGACTGGAAAGAATGAAAGATGAGTTTTGGGAGAGTGTAGAAGCAGGTATGGACAAGTCTGAGAGGAGTGAGAGAGTGTTTTTGATTGGAGACATGAATGGCAAAGTCTGAAATGCACGAGTGGATGGAGTTGTTGGTCAGTGGGGTGTGCCAGCTGAAGTAGATGGGAATGGTAGTGCTTTGTTGGACATCTGTGCTGGTAAGGGGTTAGCAATAGCTAACACCTACTTTCGGCATAAGATGATCCACAGGTATACATGGAGGGTTATGAGGAGGATGGATGGCGAACTTGTTGAACGAAAGGCAATGGTAGACTATGTGTGTGTGGATGAGCGAATGAGAAGACAAGTGGTGGATGCAAGAGTGTGGAGAGGGTGGGGGAATGGAATCTCGGACCATCACTTAGTGATGGCCAAGGTAAAGCTGCAAAGAAAATGGTTGAGGAGACGAAGGGGAAGACAGGAGGAAACAGCTCCTGTGAGAAGAGTGGAGAAGCTGCAAGATAGCGAGAGAATGGCAGAGTATAAAAGCATAGTGGAAGATAGATTGGGAAGGTATAAGCTAGAGCAGATGGAAGGGGTGGAAGACGTATGTAATATATTCATGGATGAGATATGTGCAGCATGTGATTTGGTTTGTGGAGTGAGGAGGAGATGCAGGGGTGTGCAAGGGACAGCATGGTGGAATGATGAGGTGAAACGAGCTGTGGAACAAAAGAAGAAGGCATTTAGTGAATGGCTAGTGAGTAGAGGTATGGGAGAAGATGAGAGAGAGAAAAGAGAGGTATATGTGAGCAGGAGAAGGGAGGTGAAGAGATTGGTGAAAGAGAATAAGAAGAAAGCGGATGAAGAATTTGGGAGGATTCTGAGTGTGAAATGGAGGGAGAGTAAGAACTTGTTTTGGAAGAAGGTAAAGAAAGTAAGGCAGTGTGAAAGGGGAAATATGATCAGACTCAAATATGAAGTCTGTTTGGGTGGGGCCCGAGAGGGGATTTCCCTCTCTACAGCTTTGCCGCATCAACCCCAGTACCTATCTCTCTCTCTCTCATACGTCAGCTATTTACTATTTGAAATTGTATATTAAATATTCTGTACTTATTAAATATATTAAATAAGGCTATATAGTGCTATGAATGTGTCGCTTTTTAGGATAATAACAATGATTTGTATAAATTCCACACCACCTGACAACGTAGCTTTCCGACGTTGCCAGAGGTCAAGGACACCAACCTCAGACCACAGGTGACCGGTCATTTCCTCCCTGATCTCCACCCACGATGGCAGCTACTCCGACTCGCTCTCGTGTGCTCCACAGTCGGGAGAAAGAACTTATTTACAATATGAACAAGTATTTTTTTAGAAGAAAAGGCTATTGGAGACTTTATAATTCCACCTTCAGGAGCAGTTGCTCGCACTGCCAAAGCTACCAACGTTAGCGAAAAAACAGTCCAAAGAATCTGCTCAAAATTTAATAAAGCTTGTGTGACACAAATGTCACCAGAACAGCCTGTATTCTCGTCACCAAAAAAGAAGCACAGTGCAACTGTAACGAATCTCGACGATTTCGACAGGCGTGTGGTCAGAAGAACTGTCCTGGGATTCTATGAAAGGCATGAAATTCCTACATTGCACAAGATTTACGAAGAACTCAAGGAAAACATATCTTTCAACGGAAGCAACGAGTCTCTTCGCAGGATTCTCTTGCAGATGGGCTTCAAATATGCAAAAGTTGATGGCCGAAAGTTCCTTATGGAAAGTAGCGATGTAGCAGCAGCTCGGACCAGATTTTTGAGAGAAATTCGGCAGGTCAAAGTGTCTTCCCAGAACATTGTATATCTTGACGAAACTTGGGTAAATCAAAATTATACAGTTGGAAAATGCTGGACTGACACTGCATCCCCACAAGCCACTGGAATACAGCAACCGACTGGAAAAGGACGTCGTTTAATTATTGTGCATGCTGGAACGAGAAATGGCTTTGTTAACAATGCTGAGTTGATATTTCAAGCAAAAAACGATGGGGACTACCATAATCAGATGAAATTCAACACTTTTTGAAGATTGGTTCAGGAATCAACTAATACCAAACATTTCAGCAAACTCTGTAATTGTTATGGATAACGCTTCCTATCATTCACTCCAACTTGAAAAAAAAACAACCTCGTCCTGGAGAAAATCGGATATAAGGGACTGGCTTATAAAGAAGGGAGTACGGCCCAGCGACGATCTCTTAAAACACGAGCTGTATGAACTTGCAAAGAAGTTTGATACTGGCACAAAGTATGTAATTGACACAATTGCTGAAGAAGCAGGGCATCGGGTCATACGATTACCACCGTACCATTGTCAGTACAACCCTATTGAGCTCATTTGGGCTCAGGTGAAGACCTATATAGCCAAGGCAAACACCTTCAAAATGGTTGATCTTAAACGTCTTGCCAAAGAAGCTTTGAATCATGTAACACCGAATAACTGGATGAAAGCAGTGCAGCATGCTGAACAACAGCAAGAAGATTCACAGCAAGACGTAGCAGTCGACCATTTCGTGGATTCATTCTTAATCAACATATCAGAAAGCTCAGAGGATGAATTGTCTGATTAAAGATCAGAGAGAGGACTTATACCTACTGGGGAAACCTCTATAAAAAAAAACGCGCCAAGACTTTTACCTCAGTGGTGGTGTGGAAAAAAGGTCGAAACAATATAGAAGAAAACAAAACTTATAAATATATAAAAACTTTCTCAATCAACTGAGAGAGAGAGAGAGAGAGAGAGAGAGAGAGAGAGAGAGAGAGAGAGAGAGGAGGTTTGGCAGAGCTGTAGAGAGGGAAATCCCCGCGCGGGCCCCACCCAAACCGACTTCATATTTGAGTCTGACCATAGTAGGGGAGTGAAAGATAGAAATAATAGATTGTTGGTGGAGAAGAGAGAGAAATTGAGGAGATGGAAGGAGGACTTTGAGGATTTGTTGAGTGTAGAGAGTGAGAGCACAGCGAATATAAGTGGCTGGGGAATGGCCGGGAGAAGGAGAGATGTGCGAAGGGAGGAAGAGATTAGTAGGGCGGAAATAGTGGAAGCAATGAAGAAGATCAAGATGGGAAAGGTCCTAGGAATTGATGGAGTGTGTGGTGAAATGTTGAGGTATGGGGGTGAGGCTGTAGTGGAGTGGATATGGAAGTTATGTAGATTGGCTTGGGAAGAGGGAAGAGTTCCTGAGGACTGGAAATCAGGTATAATTGTTCCTTTATACAAAGGAAAGGGGGAGAGAGAAGTATGTGGTAACAATAGGGGTATTTGCCTTCTTAGTGTGACTGGAAAAATATATGGTAGAATACTCATTGATAGGGTTAGGCATATAACAGAGGAGCTAGCTGGAGAAGAACAAGGGGGATTAAGGAAGGTAAAAGGGGGTGTAGATCAAATATTTGTTCTAAGATGTTTAGTGGAAAAGTATCTAGAGAATGGAAAGAAAGTGTATGCTGCCTTCATGGACTTGGAGAAAGCTTATGGCAGAATAGATAGACAAGGTATGTGGAAGGTATTGAGAATATATGGAGTGGAGGGGAAACTGTTGAGTGCTGTGAAGAGTATGTACGAAGGAGTTAGGGCTACAGTGCAAGTGGATGGTGAGCTGAGTGAGTTCTTTGATCTCAGTGTGGGACTGAAACAGGGTTGTGTGATGTCTCCATGGCTGTTTAATATATATATATGTATATATATATATATATATATATATATATATATATATATATATATATATATATATATATATATATATATATGGATGGGGTTGTAAAGGAGGTGCAAGGTAGGGCAGTGGGTGTGGGGCTGGCTCTAATGAATGAGAGTGAGATTTGGAAGATTCCGGTGTTGTTGTTTGCTGATGATACAGTATTGTCGAGTGAAGATGAATGGGAGTTGCAGGGTTTGGTGAATGAATCTGGGAGTGTGTAGGAAGAGGAATCTGAAAGTTAATGTAAACAAAAGTAAAGTTATGGTGTTTGAGAGGAATTAAGTAACAGAATGCACGGTGAGGTTGGATGGCGAGGATATGGAGAATGTGAGTGCATTCAACTATTTGGTTAGTGTGATGAGTAAGGATGGAACTTTGGGGGATGAAGTGCGTGAAAGGGTGCAGCAGGGAAGGAAGGTTGTTGGTTCACTGAAAGCAGTGATGAGAAATAGGGAGGTGAATATGGAAGTTCAGAAGTCACTGCATGATAGTATTGTGATCCCTACCCTGACGTATGGAAGCAAGGCATGGACCTTGCAAGAGGGGAACAAGTCAAGAGTGAGAGCAGTGGAACTGAGCTACTTGAGAGGAGCATGTGGAGTGACGTGGAGGGACAGGTTGACGAATGAAGAAATGAAAGAACGTTGTGGGGTGGATGTGGATGTGGTTGAGAAGATTAGGAGAAATACACTGAGGTGGTTTGGACATGTGGAGAGAAAGGAGAATGAAAGACTGACTAAGAGGGTGTATGTAAGTGAGGTGGAGAGAGGGAGAGGGAGGAGAAGACCGAGGATGAGGTGGAGGGATGGAGTTGAGAGTTATATGAGGGAAGGGGGAGTGAGTTGGGGGGGGGGGGTAGTCAAATGGTGGGTGACAGAGCGACTAGGAGGCGTTTTGTCTGCTACCACCCTTTGCGGGATTAGGGCGTCGGGCTATAGATAGATAGATAGATAGGTTATTCATACTGGCAGCTTATATATAAAGTATTATAGAATGTAACTTTTTCTTTTCAGCCGTTGCTGTTAAATTTCCATGTCAGTTTTTCCATGCTGCTTGGTGGTTCTTCTCACCCTTTGGAGGGTTTGGAGGCAGGGGGAGCCTTCTTGCTTTAACCATCCTTATCCTTCAGCATGTAGTGTTAGATCTTGTAGTCATAGTCTATTCTGTAACAAACAGCCTCGAAAGGACCATAAGGTCTGTTCCTGTTTGCTTTCCTTTGTATTCCTTTGTATTTTTCCTTCTCCTCCTCCTCCTCTTCCTCTTCCTCTTCTTCTTCTCCTCCTTCTCCTCCTCCTCCTCCTCCTCCTTCTCCTGTGCAATTTCCACGCTATGTCTTTAGACGCCCCGTTAACTCACCGGACCCGTACATATTGCCAAGCCTTATATATTTATTTGATTTTTCATTATACTTTATTACTTTCTTTTAGATAAAATATTATAGAATGTAACTTTTCCTTTTCAGTCTTTCCTATGAAATTTCCATGTCATTTTTTTCCATGCTGCATGGTGGTCTTTCTCACTTTTTTCCTGGAGGGTTTGGGGGTTGGGGCAGCCTCCTTGCTTTATTATCCTTATCCTTCAGCATGTAGAATTAGATCTTATAGTCATGATCTATTCTGTAACAAGCAGCCTTGAAAGGACCATAAGGTCTGTTGTTGTTTGCTTCCTTTTGTATTCCACCACCTCCTCCTCCTCCTCTCAGATGAACGATAGGGGAACATTTTCACTCAAGGGAGGAAAATAAAGATGAAAAATTATACTGATGACCGAAACTCTGTGAGTCGTGTGTGTGTGTGTGTGTGTGTGTGTGTGTGTGTGTGTGTGTGTGTGTGTGTGTGTGTGTGTGTGAGAGAGAGAGAGAGAGAGAGAGAGAGAGAGAGAGAGAGAGAGAGAGAGAGAGAGAGAGAGAGAGAATGTGCACTGTATCGTTCTCTCCAACAAGGAGAGTATGTTCTCACTCCTGATTGTTACCAGCTACGATAGCCAAGCTGGTATTGTTTTCAATTTGTCTGTCTCTGCGTGTGTCTCTGTGTCTGTTAGCACGATAACTTTGCAACCGCTCAAGATATCATCGCAAAATTTTACTCCTACAAGTTCGAAATTGGTGAAAGTAGGTCAAGGTCAAGGTCATAGAACGAGCCGCGTTGGATAGGTATCGGCTAGCGGCTGATGTGATTTCCCGCTTGGGGGGGGGGGCAGATGTTTGTCTGCTAGCAGGATTACTCAAAAACTAAAAGAGAGATTTGGGCCAAATTTGGTGAGTAGGTAGCCCATGTTCAAGAGAATAATCGATTAACTTTTAGGACCGATCCGGATCGTATTACAGATTTTGGATCCGGAAAATATTTTTTGCGAAACCCTAATCACTGATGAGAAACACTCACTCATTATGAAGAGTGATTTGGAAATTATGTTGTCCTTGTCGGAGAGATGCGCTCAACTGAGTTCCCCTCAAGTTACCCTTGTATTTGTTTATATAGAAAGAATGTTTAACTGTGTGTGTGTGTGTGTGTGTGTGTGTGTGTGTGCATGCATTGGGAGAACATTTATTATTGTGTACATGCCTGTATACTTGTTCTCCTGTGCACAATTTGAGAAGAGGCTATGTGTGTTTATGCACACCTTCATATACTCGTATGTGTATAGGTGTGTAACGTTTTATATATATATATATATATATATATATATATATATATATATATATATATATATATATATATATATATATATATATATATATATATATACCTAGGCTGCTTCCCCCAAGGAAAGGGAGGTAGCCGAGACAGGACGACACACTCCCCAATTACTCATCCATTCAAACACATTCATTCGCATCTTAGCCTCAAGGGGAGAACGGACAGATCCTCACCGCACCACACCGCACAAGGGTCAACTGCGCAATGCAATCAATGACATCCGCAGCAGGGCCCGACAGCAGAGCTGGTTTACCCCTGCCACATCATAACAGACCCATCCCCTTACCCACTCCTGACCTGACTAGCTGATCAGACCAAATGCGGGAGAATATCCCCTCAGGGCTGCGTCATCACTTATTCGTTCACAATTTCTCTCCATTTATTTCTGTCACGCACAGCCACTCTTCCTTGCTCAACAGACATCCCTCTCGCATCCAGTACTCTCTTCACACTGTCCATCCATCCTATTCGTGGTCTTCCTCTCAGCCTTACAACTCTCACATCAGACCTAGTTATCTTTTTCACCAATCGCTCATTATCCATTCTCTCCATATGCCCAAACCATCGCAACACCCTCTGCTCAACTCTACCAGCCATCTCCCGAACAACTCCAGTTCTCCTTCACACTTCATCATTTCGCACTCGATCCATACGCGTCACTCCACACATACTCCTCAGACACCTCATCCCCATTACATTCAAACTTTTCCTCTCTGCTACACCCATATTCCATGTTTCAGCCCCATATAACGCAGTCAGTACCACAACACCGTCATACAACCTTCTCTTTATATCCATTCTAAGCGAACGACATCTAAACACTTTTTTCATTCCTCCCAGCACCTTTCCTACTTCATTTATTCTAAACTTCACTTCTGCATCTATTCTTCCATCCACAGCAACATGTGACCCTAGATATTTAAAACACTCTACCTCCTCAAGCAACTCGCCATTCAAAGCTATATTCATCCCCCTACCATCTACCAACCTCGTACACTTCATCACTTTACTCTTATTCTCATTTACTTTCAATTTCCTCCTTTCACACACCCTTCCAAACTCCTCTTCCAACTGTCTCAATCTCTCCTCTGAATCAGCCGCCAGTGCAGTATCATCTGCAAACAGCAGCTGCTTCAGATTCCACTCTCCACCATCAACATGCACCAGACTCAGACCTCCACCTAAAACTCTTGCATTCACCTCCCTTACAACACCATCCATGTAAATATTAAACAACCAAGGCGACATCACATATCCCTGTCGCAGCCCCACTCTCACAGGAAACCAGTCACTCACAGCATTTCCCACTCTTACACACGCTCTACTATTTACATAAAAACTTTTCACCCCTTTTAGTAACCTACCATCAAGTCCATACAATCTTAAAACAGTCCACAAAGCCTCCCTATCAATTCTATCATACGCTTTCTCTAAATCCATGAATGCCCAAAACACATCCTTGCCTTTTGCTAAATACTTTTCACACACTTGTCTCACAGCAAACACCTGATCCACGCGTCCCCTCCCTCTCCTAAAGCCACACTGCTCTTCACCAATCACTCCCTCTGTACCCTCTTTAACTCTCATAATTAACACTCTATCATAAACCTTACCTACAACACTCAACAGACTTATACCCCTAAAGCTAGTACATTCATACTTATCACCCTTGCCTTTATACAACGGGACCACACAAGCACTTGCCCAGTCAATTGGCACAATACCTTTCACAAAGCACACATTCAACAATCTTACTAACCAGTCAACAATGGTCACTCCACCACCTTTCAGGCATTCCACAGCACACCCATCCATACCTGCAGCTTTCCCTGTTTTCATCTCCTTACTGCCTTCTCCACTTCCTCCTTCGTGATCAAAGAATCATTCAGCTCTCCCAGCACATTTATTCCTTGCACCCTTCCATCTGCCACAATCTCAGCCACCCTTTCCTCCTCTACATTTAACAATCTTTCAAAATACTCTGCTCATCTCTTCCTTACTGCATCCATCTCAATTAACATCCTTCCATCCTCTGTTTTTATTCATTCTTCCTTCCCAGACTCTCCCTTTCGCACCCTTTTCACCTCTTTCTAAAACATTATCTTATTCTGTTGAAAATTCTCTGCAAGAGTCCTACCCCACCTCTCATCTGCTGCCACTTTAGCATCACGCACAGCCCTTCTCGCCCTATTCCTCTTTTCCTTATACCTTTCATATGACATCTCATCCTTCCTCTGCAGCCACACTTCATATGCACGTCTCTTCTCAGCCACAGCCATACTTACTTCCTCGCACCACCATTCACTTCCTTTTCTTACACCACCACCCACACGTCTCACACCACACACCTCTTCTGCATGCCCCACCACAGCACTCTTAAACAACTGCCATTCCTCCTCCACACTGCCATTTTCCTGATCTTTCAGTGCGTTCCACTCATCTTTCAATTTCTCCTTATACTCTATCTTTTTCTCTCTTTTATTATTGTGTGTGTATATATATATATATATATATAATCAGAGAGCCTCGGATGGCCCAATACCTGCCCAGGGCCCCAAACAAATGGGCAGACTCGCATGGCCATGTGGAATGTGAGAGGTGTGCATGAGGAGAGCAAGAGGGTTGAAGTGGTGAATGCGTTCAAGAGTGCGAGATATGCTGTGATGGCATTGTGTGAAGCGAAGATGAAAGGGTGTGAAGTGGAGGAGTGGGAGGGTGTGAAATGCGTAAGATCGGGAATGAATGGGAGAGAAAGATGTAAGGAAGGAGATGCTTTGTTGATGAATGAGGTGTGGCAGTGTGGAATGAGAGACTACAAATGTGTCAGCTCGAGGTGTATGTATGTCAAGTTCAAGTTTGAGAAGGTGAAAGTGGCAGCGATTGTGGCGTATGCACCGTGTGAGGACAAGAATGAGAGAAAGACAGGTTTTGGGATGAGCTGGGTGAAGATGTGGAAGAGATGCCCAGGAGCTATAAAGTAATCGTAATGAGGGTTATGAACAGAAGAGTAGGCACTGGTCCTGAGGATGACATAATGGGTTATTATTTAGTACCAGGAGAAAATGATAATGGGAATCGACTGAAGGATCTATGTAAGGAGAGGAGGTTGTGCATTTGGAATTCATATTTCAAATACAAAGATGCACATAAATATACATGGTAGAGAGGAAATGGGGATCGTGTTGAAAGAAGCCTGATTGATTACGTGCTCTTAGAGAGGTCGATGATGGGAATGGTTGCTGATACGAAGGCTGTGAGAGGACGATGTGGAGGTCTGTCAGATCATATGATCGTGGTATGCAAGATCAAGCTGAGAGGAGTGAGGTCGATCGATCGAGAGAGAGAGAGAGAGGGGCAGTCAGGGAGAAAGACTGAAAGTTAAGAAGCTGAGGATCAAAGAAACGGCAGATGATTACAGGACCAAAGTAGAGGATGAGTTAGAATCAGTGAACTGGAATGAATTGGATCTGGACAGCCTGTGGAATACATATAGAGATTGTTTGGTTAGGGATGCTATAGCAATGTGTGGAGTGGCAAGAGTAACAACAAAAAAGAAGGGTATGGCATGGTGGGATGAGGAGGTTAAGAGAGTGGTGGAGGAAAAGAGGAGGAAGTGGTTAAAGTTGTTACAGGATAGGGGTTCAGTTGAAATAAGAACTGAGTATATCGAGAGCAAGAAGCATTTAAAGAGACTAGTGAAGAGGAAAAAGAATGAGATAAATGATGATCTGGGAAGAATAATGAATGCAAACTACTCTGATAATAGGAAGTTATTCTGGAAAGAGGTGCGGAAATGTAGAAGTGAAAGCAGTTAGAAATGTGATGGTGTGAAGGATGCAGGTGGTAGGTTACCAACCAATGAAGTAAGAACCAGATGGAAAGAATATTTTGAAAGCCTGATGAATGGGAATAGAGACAGCAGAGCAGCTGTAAACATGATTGGTTTTGGGAGTGTGCAGAGAAGGAATGCAGTGATAGGAGACATGACACTAGTACAGGTGAAGAGCGCTGTGAAACGGCTGAAAAATGGGAAAGCAGCTGGGGTTGATAAGGTGTATGCAGAGATGCTTAAGTGTAGTGGAGAGAGTGGAATGAAGTGTTTGTTGGAGATATGTAAGAAGGCACGGATGAGTGAAACCATGCCTGCAGAGTGAAAAAAGGCTGTGACTGTACCCCTGTACAAAAGTAAAGGTGAGCAAAGTGAGTGCAAGAATTATCGTGGCATAAGTTAATTGAGTGTGGTAGAGAAGGTATATGGAAGAATTATTATAGAGAGAGTAAGAGAGATATCAGAAGTGCTAGTGAGTGATGAACAGGGTGGCTTTAGGAGCGGCAGAGGATCTGTAGATCAACTATTTGCAGTGAGATAGATAGCAGAGAAGGCTTGTGAGAAGGACAATAAGGTGTTTATGGCATTCATGAAACTGGAAAAACCATACAACTAGGTAGACAGAGAGGGATTGTGGAAAGTTTTGCGCATGTATGGTGTAGATGGTAAGCTGCTAGGTGCTGTCAAGAGTTTTTATGATAGTAGCGAAGCATGTGTAAGGGTTAATGGGCATCTGGGTGAATGGTTCACGGTTGGTGTGGGCGTGCGACAAGGTTGTGTGATGTCCCCATGGTTGTTCAATATATTTATATATGGTTGGGGTGATGAGAGAAGTAAAAACACGAGCAATGGAGAGAGGGATGGCGTTGGTTATGAATGGTGATAGATGGAATATCTCAAATTTGTTTTATGCTGATGATGCAGTACTGCTTGCAAGTACCGACAAGAACTTCGTAGGCTAGTGCAGAGTTTTGCTGATGTCTGTGAGCGTCGTGCCTTGAGAGTAAATGTAGAGAAGAGTAAAGTGATGGTTATTGAGGGAGAAGATGACTCCCAGTGTGATGTCACAGTGAGTGGAGAGAGACTGGATTTGATGAGGGAGTTCAAATATTTGTGTACAGTGATAGAAAAGAGAGGAAAATGTGCAAAAGAAGTTGAAAGTAGAGTGACACAAGGAAGAAAAGTAGCAGGTGCAATGAAGGCCTTGATAAGAAACAGAGGCTTGAGTGTTGCAGCTGCACGAGGCTTACATGAGGGAGTGTTGGTGCCAATTTTAACATATTTTAACATATGGGTGTGAGACTATGGTGTGGCATGAAAATGAAAAGTCAAGAGTAAGAGCTGTGGAGATGGGACTGCTGAGGAATGTATGTGGACTACAGAGGGTGGATAGGATACGAAATAATGTGATTCGAGAAAGGTGTGGAGTGAGGAAGTCGATGGACACCAGAATCGAAGAGAGTGTCCTGAGATGGTATGGTCATTTGGAAAGAATGAATAATAGAGTGGTGAAAAGGGTATACCTGAGCAAATCTGAAGGAAGGAGGAGGCGAGGTAGGCTAAGGAGAAGGTGGAGAGATATTGTGGATGAGTGTTTGAGGAAGAGAGGTTTGGAAGTCGTTGAGGCTAGGGAACTAACAAGAGATCGAGCTGGCTGGATGAATGTTGTAAGGAGAAGTGCATGATCAGGGATTTTGGCACCCCTTGTGAGCATGGCAACGTCCGGATTGAGTCAATCGGATACATTTGTGTGAAGCTGCAGAATGTGGTGCATGTTTCTGGCGTATCCGGTAGAGCCAGGATTCCGGGGGCTTGAATGATAAGTGAACGGAAGTGTGGCCTATTTAATTTGGGCAAGTTTGTGATGTCTGGACATTGCTACTCCTCACCCTGCCCTTGGGTGGGAAAGGAGGTCCGGATGATGGTGATGGTTATGATGATATATATATCCCATTGGAGCCCGGTGTCCAGAGTATTGGACAGAACTGGGATGTGTCAAGTCTTTATAAAATAGGGAACCCCCGGGTAGGGACCTATGAGCTTTGCGACTATGGGGCGATTGGGGGAGGGCGGTACACTTAGTGCCCTCCCAGTACAATGCCTCGCTCAGCACCACTGGCATCCAATGGGTTAATGACTGGCAAACCCATCGGTCTCTTTAACCCATTGGAGCCCGGTGTCCGAAGTATTGGACAGAACTGGGATCTGTCAAGTTTTTATAAAGTAGGGAACCCCCGGGTAGGGACCTATGAGCTTTGCGACTATGGGCCGATAGCCGGAGGGAGGTACGCTTAGTGCCCTCCCAGTACAATGCCTCGCCCAGCACCCCCGGGATCCAATGGGATATATGAGTCAGCGCGCGCGCGCGCGCGAGAGAGAGAGAGAGAGAGAGAGAGAGAGAGAGAGAGAGAGAGAGAGAGAGAGAAAAGCGTTAAGTTGTTAAGGTGGTAAATGGTAGCAGGTAGTTGGGGGAGAGAGAGAGAGAATCGTTAAGTTATAATAGGCAACAGTGATGGTGGGGTGTGTGGAGGGCAGTGATGGTGGGGTGTGCGGAGGGCAGTGATGGTGGTTTGAGTGGAGGGCAGTGATGGTGGTTTGAGTGGAGGGCAGTGATGGTGGTTTGAGTGGAGGGCAGTGATGGTGGTTTGAGTGGAGGGCAGTGATGGTGGTTTGAGTGGAGGGCAGTGATGGTGGTTTGAGTGGAGGGCAGTGATGGTGGTTTGAGTGGAGGGCAATGATGGTGGGGTGTGTGAAGGGCAGTGATGGTGGGGTGTGCGGAGGGCAGCGATGGTAATGTGTGTGAAGGGCAGTGATGGTGGTGTGTGTGAAGGGCAGTGACTGTGGGATGTGTGGAGGGAGGTGATGGTGAGGTGTGTGGAGGGCAGTGATGGTAGGGTGTTTGAAGGGCTGTGATGGTGGGGTGTGGAGGGCAATGATGGTGAGGTGTGTGGAGGGCAATGATGGTAGGGTGTTTGAAGGGCAGTGATGGTGGGGTGTGAAGGGCAGTTATGGTGGGGTGTGTGGAGTGCAATGATGGTGGGGTGTGTGGAGGGCAGTGATGGTGGGGTGTGTGGAGTGCAATGATGGTGGGGTGTGTGGAGGGCAGTGATGGTGGGGTGTGTGGAGGCCGGGGAAATGTTTGCTGTGCCGACATCCCTTGCCATACCCCTCACCGTTACTGTAATTGCTCTCTCTCTCTCTCTCTCTCTCTCTCTCTCTGCAGGTCGCATAACATTCCCACCTGGAAATAAAATCCAGCCAGTGGGACTTGGAACATAACCATCCTAAACTCGACCCTGCCATTTACACCGCCAAACCGCTGCTGCAGAGGATCGCCTTCGTGTGGTGGCACCGATAGCAGTCTTCTTCCCATCTCCCGTGACAATTGTGGACTGCAGCAGAAGGGGGAACTTTGGCCTGCAGTTCACTGGGTTCACGTTTCAGATGAGTGTGGTGTCACAGCTACCACTACTATTGTTACTACTATAACTACTACTACTACTACTACTACTACTACTACGACTACTACGACTACTACTACTACTGCTGTTGCTGCTGCTGCTTCCTCCACTCCCACCCCCACTACTACTACTGCTTCTACTACGCTTCTACTACTACCATTACTGCTGCTGCTACTACTACTACTACTATTACAACTACTACTACTGCTACTACTACTACTACTACTGCTACTGCTACTACTTTTTTTTTTAATTAAATCACCTCCATCCATTGGGGAATTATACTGTGAAGATCAAAACCAATCTTCCTGATACAGTTCACCATTTGGAGTTGTAATGTGAAGGTTAACACTAACCCTCATATTACAATCCGTTGGCCCCAAGCACACCAACGGCTGTGGTTACCAACCATCTACTATTACTATTATTATTTTATTTTTTATTTATTGATATTACAGTGTAAATAAAGACATTAAACTATTGGAGCCGCTGGTCTATGCGACTCTCGACCACAGTAGCTTCGTAATCCATACCCGCCAGAGAGACAGGCCTGAGGGTTGATGATCTTGTGCCCCTGAGACATAGCAGAGCAGACCTCACGAGGGAGAATGTCAGTCGACATCTCATCCAGGCCATAACAGAACTCTGCGGTTTACGTTTCTTCTCAGAAAGAACCTCGCCAGTCTCGAGTGGAATCTCACAGCCTCTAGACCCATCCCACCTGATGTTGTGAACACAAGGGGAGTCAATCGACCATGGTCCACATGTTGGATCCTTTCTTGAAAATTTCTATTTTTTTCTTGTTCATTCCTTTTGTGTGCAACTTCAAGAGACAGTTCACGATGACACTCTGCCATGGGATCGAATATCCTGATGTCGGAGAACGCCCTCTGCCCATGTGTCCAGAAACCTCGAGCACTGACATCCACTCTTGCATCATTTGATGTGTTTGCTGTTCTGTGGGTGAAGTGCTCGCCGTCCAGGGGTAGCAGAGCTGGCTCTATCGTGACATCATGGCATATTTCCTGCAGCATTTTGGCAGTGAGGTCGCGTACTTCATTGTGTCGGATGCAAACAAAGCCTCCTTCTTGTATACCATTGCATGGTTTGCATCAAAGGCAATGCCACAGGCACAGTGTTGAGGTAGGTTCTCTATTGGCCACCCATATCTCAAGGCTATGGCGTCAATAAATTCTTGTTTGTTGAAGTGGAAGCCTTTTGCCTTGAGAGGCAGGGTTGTGAGCCAGTTCGATGCCCCAACCTCCTGTGCAATTTCAACTCTTCTGCACTGGTCTGGTGTTAGATGTTCGATTATGTGCTGCCGCTGGTCTTTTTGTCTTGCTTCACGCTCCTTGCTTATATGTGTCTTTATGTCTTTCTGCCTTTGGTGGTCGATTTCACCCATCTCAACTTGGGCGCAGACTTTCTGTGACAAGGGTTCGGTGAGCCTGAGTGAATTTCTGTGTTTGTAGCTTGCCATGGCTACTGGATTTATAATGCCAAGGCCTCCCATCCTGGGTGGTAGTGCTAGAAGGTCCCTCTCTTCTGGTGCAGGGATGTGGCCATTGGTTAGAAATGGGAGGAATGAATTCCTGATTGCATCCTCCAGTGGTTGTAGCAGCACCTCGATGTCTGGTATGGTCCTCATCACGAAGGTTCACTTGTGCTTTACACCATAGGTAAATGCACTGTATGCTGCATGGGGTTCTGTTTTTGCGTGGCTGGATAGTGTATGAATTTCTTCTACCCATGTCTTTACCATATCACTCACATATTTGTCTTTGCATTCCTTGGTTCCAGTCACAGCCCCTAGATGCCTCTGACCTTCCTTGGTCACTATCACGTTTGTGCCTCTAAATGCTTCCTGTGTATCTTGATAGTAAGTTGGTTTCACGATCAAGATGGACTTACTTGCATTAGGGTAGTAACCTATTTCAGGGCTATGAGATGTAACAAGGTCCCACCATTTCCTCACATCCTCAACCTTGCCAGCACCCGTGAGATCATCTGCATAGGCTACCTGTTTTACATTGGTGGCCTCGTATCTGATCTGTTGTTGCAGCACTGTCATCGCCAGGGCGTACATAGCCATGGCAACGGGGTCCCCCTGGGTAGTTCCTTCTGTGGACTGGATTACACCGACATCGTGAGCAGTTGTATTACCCACAATGTAGAGATCTGCTGGTTCTTTGTAGGCGTTTTCCACATATTGGGCAAATACAGGGCATTTAACCTTGATATTGTGCAGCATTGCCTCCCGGTTGATGGAATTAAATGCACTTGAGGCATCAACTAATAATACTGCCTGACAGTCCTCTTCTCCAAATATTGTCCTCATGGAGTGAACTGCTGCCTCACCTCCTGCCTGCTGGCCTGCACACACTTGGAGGTTGCCAACTGCCTGCTTCACATTATCTTTCACCACCTCCATGATGCATTTTTCTATAATCCGTCTTAAGACTTCATCCACCCTGATGGGCCTGCATCCAGGATTCTTATCAAGGGGGATTAGTCTGCAAGCCGTCACTGCTTCTATGTTACTGTACTGACTTGAAGCCAGCTTCCTTGCCAGTGAGGCAATGGTGTTACATAGGTCTGTTGCTGCCTCCCCAAACTTGATGTTACTGAGGATTACTCGCCAAGATTTTGACTCCAGGCCTGACGGTCCTGCCCCTCCCTGTGTGTGCATTGCCTTCCACCACACCATATCTCCAGTTATCCTGTCATATATGATGGGATTGGGAGGAGTGTAGTTGCCGTCAAGCTTTGACGGGGCACTTGCTTGTAGTGCAGTCGGGTGTTTTTCTTTTAGTTGTTGCATTGTTTCTTCTGTCAGGTCCAGTACTCCGTTTGGTGATTCAGCTGTCAGGGATCTTGTTGCCATCAAGACCTTCCCCTGTCTCATCTTGCTGCCAGAAATCGTTGCAACATCGTTGGTATTCTGATTTCTTCTGTGCTGCAGCTGACCTCATCTGCAAGGCCCTTGCTTCCTCAAGTAGATTGTCGATTTCACCTCTTTTCCATGTTTCAACCCGCCTTTGGATGGCCTAAATATTTTCTGCAATGCTAGCTCTTGGGCTGATCATGTTGAAGAAGAGATGTGGTATTAGTGCAAGGACCTTAAGAGAGAATGAGGCAATGGGTGTATTATTGTTGTAGTTGGCTATCAGGCGAGTGATTTCCTTGATCATGTCAGTTGTAGCATTGCATTTGGGAGGTTCAAAAAGGTTACTTGAGGACCATCCAACTGTTTCATTATATGTGGTGTTCACCCAGGTTACTGCATTTTCTCGGGATTTGCCCATCCAGTATGTGGGACGACCTTCTCGCACAGACCTGTGAGGCTGTTCTGCTTCCTCGTTGTTTGTGTCAGTACCATTCTGAGGATGTATAATACCTGGATAATTCACTCTTTCATGCACTCCACTATGGTGGTCTTCATCCTGAGTT
The DNA here is from genome assembly GCF_032717465.1 of Coenobita brevimanus. Lineage (NCBI taxonomy): Eukaryota > Metazoa > Arthropoda > Malacostraca > Decapoda > Coenobitidae > Coenobita > Coenobita brevimanus. Next base: position 21,465,058 of record NC_136981.1, read on the forward strand.
TCATTTCTATCATAAACTTCATGATGTTCCTCACCCCCAACTTCACTACTATTCTCTTCTCCATGGTGATTTAACCCACCCAGCGCTTCCATATTTTTCGCATCTTGGCGTCCATCCCTATCCCTCGCTCCACCACGGGGTCTTTCACCACCACGCATGTCCGTGTGATCGTGCATTTTGTCAGTGACCGCTCCATCAATTTCCATGTCACTAATCTGTCGCCTGCCATGTTGGAAGCGGTCAAGTGCCGCTTCTGGTGGGCTGTGATTCCCTAACACATTCATACAGAAAGGTCCCATCCTACAGTATGTACACGGTGACCTGTTTGTTGCACATGAGCACCTGATACACTTATGCTGCCTACTGGAGCACTGACAACAATACTGTGGCATGGCCATGGTGTTAAAGTTTTTTTTTTTTTTTTTACTGTGGTACAGTAATAATAATATTAATTATGGCTACTTTTTGTAGTACTTATCAATGAAAATTAAATATAATGTTACTAGAACTACTGTTTTACTATACGAATTTAAAATTTAGATTTGATATGAATGAAGAATGTGCATGTTTTACTTCTTTTTTTGTAGATAATATGATTAAGTTATGAAGCGGAGTGCTCGTTTTTCTCTAGGTTTGCATATTATTTAATATTTAATTGTTCTGCTTTATACTAATAATTGACTGAACTGATAATGATATGTATCTAATGTTTGATATGAAGTAAAACAACGCTTCTTTGTTCAAGGGTTAAGTAGGTGTCCAATGGGTGTGGTGCAATAATGTGGAGCCTTGTTTATTGGTAATGGGTCTTCAGGCGTTAAGGTGTAGGGGTGAGGGTGGTGTGTGGCGTAGCGGCAGTGTGTGTGTGTGTGTGTGTGTGTGTGTGTGTGTGTGTGTGTGTGTAATTTAGTGATATTGGGTCTTCGGGCGCTATGATATAGGGGTGAGTGTGGTGTGGTGTGTGGTGTTGGGACAGTGTGTGCGTGCGAGTGTGTGTTGGTGTTGTGACTACTACTACTACTACTACAACTACTACTACTTCTACTACTACTACTACTACTACTACCACCAACACCACCACTACCATCACCACCACCACCACCACAACCACCACTACTACTACTACTACTACTACCATTACTATTACTATTACTACTACTACTACTACTATCGTTCTCCCGTTTCCTCCTCAACCCCTATATTTCTCTCAACCCTTCAGTGTACACATTCAGTACACTCATTTACACCTCCAACCCCACATTTACACCCTCATTCTCGTGACTCATAAACCCCCACTCCACCTCATTTATGTCTCTAGCATCCATTTACTTTTCCATGTACACCTCTTGCACCCAAATACACCTTCATTTACACCTCTTGCACCCATATACACCTTCATTTACACCTCTTGCACCCAAATACACCTTCATTTACATCTCTTGCACCCATATACACCTTCATTTACACCTCTTGCACCCATATACACCTTCATTTACACCTCTTGCACCCAAATACATCTTCATTTGCACCTCTTGCACCCATATACATCTTCATTTACACCCCCTGCACCCTTTTACACCGCATTTTACACCTCTTGGACCCATTTATACAGCAATTTACACCTCTTAACACAATTTACACCTCTTAACTCCCATTAACACTTCTGAACACCCATTTGCACCTCTTAACACCCATTTACACTTCCGTTTAAACCTATAGCCCTTATTTACACGTCCATTTACACCTCTAGCACTCATTTACACCTCCATGTATAGCTCCGAACACCCCATTTACACCTTCAGTTACACCCCTAAACCCCCATCTACACCCCATCCCTCCAATTTACCCAGGCTGTCGCTCATGGTCCCTCTGTGAATGTCCTTTTCCTTCTCATAAACGCTTGGCCTGAAGTATTCTCGTTTACTTTAATCTTTCTTCATATTTCATCATTTTTATCCTTTTTTCATAGTATATCTTCTGTATTAAATGATTTTGTTTTATATATATATATATATATATATATATATATATATTCATTTTCATTCATTCATTGCCAGACGCCATGTATCCCAAACAGGGTGGCCAAGGGCTTAGAGTTAATTGTTTTACAGGGAGGGGCACTAATCCTCCACCAACCCCACTTGACACGTAGGGATGCCAACAGCATCTGGTGTTCCCAGACGGTCACCCATCCAAGTACTAACCAGACCCAACGTTGCTTAACTTCGCTGATCGGACGGGAAGCGGTGTACTCAACGTGGTATGGCCGTTATATATATATATATATATATATATATATATATATATATATATATATATATATATATATATATATATATATATATATAATTACCTCGCCCGGGACAGAGTCCTACTATTTACTGTTTTTGGGAGTTTCTTAGTTTCTTTAATTCTTTGTTTGTTTCTATCTATGTTAGCAACAGTACGGAAAAACGGCTGAATGAAATTACATGAAACTTTCAGGATTTGTGAGCACTGGTCCTAAAGGAAGTGATTAAAATTTGGTGGTAATCTAGCAACACCGAAAGGTCAAAATCAAGGTCACGAATTTTCAGAGGGCTATAACTTGAAACAGGCTGAAGATAGAGATATTTCCTGTTATCAACATACAGGAACTCCCACATGGGCTTTTTCATCTGGCACCAAGACCTTTCAACTTGAGTGACCTTGAAAGGTCAAACTCAAGGTCACGGATAGGGGTATAACTCGAAACTGGTTCAATATAGAGATATATTTACTGTTACTGAAGCAAACCCTTTTCTGTTTCCTCCTACTTTCACTATACTCATTTCAAAGTCAAAGGTGGCTGTTGTGTATATGTATGCAACGATTTATCTTGCTCTCATGTTCCTGAACTTGATTCTTCTGAATTCTCTACTCTCTGGCTTCGGCTTTCTTGTCTTTCTCTGACTAAATATATTTGCGTTGTTTACTTATCTCCTAATTCTATTGACTATGGAAAATTCATGGACTATCTTACTTCTATGATGGAACACATTCTATCCATTTCTTCTTTCTCTGAAATCTCCATTCTAGGAGATCTTAATGTTCACCACCACCTTTGGCTCTCCACTCCTTGCACTGATCCACCTGGTGAACAAGCCAACATCTTTTCTAACCTTAATGTCCTAGAGCAGCTTGTACTGCACCCTACCCATATCCCTGACAGCCTTGGAGAGAGCTCCAACATACCTGACCTCTTCCTTACAACTAATCCTTCTGCTTACACTGTTAATCTTTCCTCTCTGTTGGGCTCCTCCGATCACAGCCTTATTATCTTAACCTGTCCTATCACTCCGGTGTGACCTGTGGACCCTCCAAAGAAACGTCGCCTGTGGCACTTTGGAGCTGCAGATTGGGAGGCCCTAGGGCAGTACTTCTTTGATTATCCCTGGAATGATTATTGCTTCCATGGTCGGGAGCCATCTAAGGTTGCCTTGTACATTACGGAGGTTACTCTCTTGGGCATGGAAGCATACTGTACATTCCCTTCTCATATCCTTTGACTAATGCAAGAAAGCCTTGGTTTAATCACGCTTGTTCTAATGCTGTCCGCAGCAAGGATAGGGCCTATAAAAGGTACCAGAGTCAACCCACCCCTGAACTACATCTTGTTTATGTTTCTGCCCGGAATCATGCTCAAGTCTGTTCTTCGCTCAGCTAAAAATACTTTCATCCGTACTAAATGCTCTCAACTCTCCAATTCCAATTCTTCCTGCTCCTTCTGGCACCTTGCCGAAAACCTTTCTAACAACTTTATCTCATCATCCTTTCCTCCTCTTTTCTATTCTGATGGCTCTGTAGCTATTTCTTTTACTAATAAAGCAGATCTCTTTGCTCAGACTTTCTCCTCCAATTCCACCTAAGACGATTCTGGTGCTGTTCCTCCATCACTTCCCCCCTCAGACATCCTCATGGCTGACATTAAAATTTTTCAGCTAACGTATTTTCTGCCATCACTGGCATCAATACTAGTAAGTCATATGGGCCTGATGGAGTCCCTCCTGTTGTCCCTCAAGAGCTGTGCTTCAGTGCTTACACTCTGCCTGGGTAAACTCTTTCACCTTTGTCTGTCAACTTGTACCTTCTTGCCGGAAGTTGGTAATGCATGGTGATAGATGGAATTTCTCAAATTTGTTGTATGCTGATGATGCAGTACTGCTTGCTAGACAAGAACTTGGTAGGCTAGTGAAGAGTTTTGCTGATGTCTATGAGCGTCGTGCCTTGAGAGTAAATGTAGGGAATAGTAAAGTGATGGTTAATGAGAGAGAAGGTGACTCCTAGTGTGATGTCACAGTGAATGGAGAGAGACTGGAATTGATGAGAGAGTTCAAATACTTGGGTACAGTGATAGAAAACATAGGAAAATGTGCAAAAGAAGTTGAAAGTAGAGTGACACAAGGAAGAAAGGTAGCTGGTGCAATGACGGCCTTGATAAGAAATAGAGGCTTGAGTGCTGCAGCTGCACGAGGCTTCCATGAGGGAGTGTTAGTGCCAACTTTAACTACTACTACAACTACTACTACTACTACTGTTATTACCTCTACTACTACTAATACTACTACTGCTACTGTTACTACTGCTGCTACTACTACTACTACTACTACTACTACTACTGCTACTGCTGCTACTGTTACTACTACTACTACTACTACTACTACTACCACTACAAGTACTACTCCATCTCATAAACCTCCCCCCCCCATTCCCTTCATCTCAGCATCCCCCTTCCCCTTCTCCACCTCACCCACATGCGCTCTCCTACTCAGTCTCTCAGTCCCCATCCTCTCCACAGCCAAATACGAATTCCTCCCATTTTATCTTCCTCTCATTATTATTTTCCTAAATAAATTCTTGTATCTATTATTAATTTTTTTCGTTCACTGATTATTTTTCTGCTCCAGAAAATCATGTCCTTGGGTACTTCTGTCTGTCTGTCTGTCTGTCTGTCTGTCTGTCTCTCTCTCTCTCTCTCTCTCTCTCTCTCTCTCTCTTTAAAATCACGCTCTTAAAATTCAAATGTCTCTCCCTTCTCGTTTTTTCTTCCTAAATTCTTTTGTTTTGTTTTTCGAATCTTTTTTTCGCAGTCTGCCACGCATCCAACAGGTAGGTTGCTAGATAGACAGACTGAATGATTGACTGAAAGATAGGCAGATAGATATAAATAGATAGATAATTGATTGACTGATCCTTCGAAATTCTGTATGCCAAACATATTTGCATTTTTATTGCTTAATTTCTTTTGCTTAATCCCTCGCAGTCTCTGTTTTTTTTTTTTTTTTATTCAACATTCTTTATGCCTTTGTTAATACTAAATATTTTACTTTTATTTTAGAGGTCTAACGCTGACAATGACAAGGGAAGCACTCAAAACTTGCAGGACTGACCAACAGTATTAACATTAGTAGTAGTAGTAGTAGTAGTAGTAGTAGATGTTGTTGTTGATGTAGTGGTATCATGGTCAGAGTCAGCAATTACTGTTACTACTGCTGCTACTGCTGCTACTAAATACCACTACTACTACTATTGCCACCACCACTACAACTACTGCTGCTACTTTTACTACTACTTCTACTACTACTACTACAACTACCTTTAGCAGCAGCAGCAGCAGCAGTTAAAGCAATAGTTAGGCAGGGACTGTGGAAGGAACAAAAGGTGAGGAATCTAATATGAGATGCATACAGATCCTGGCCTTTTTTTTCTTTTTTTGTTGCGACCATGGGATAATCACACACACACACACACACACACACACACACACACATGCCAATTCAAACGTAACACCCACTTTCTCTTCGCTCGCGCGGTTGAAATTATCCCCTCACTGAAAGGCCTCTTAGGTGATCTGGGAATTTACATCAGTTATATTTCTTCCATCTTCTCATTTTCTCTTTTTTCTGGGAAACTTTACGCCTTTCACTTTATACGCCTATTTTTTCTTTTTTCAACTATTATTTCTTGCATCTGCTTATGTTCTGGACTTTTCTGCTAAGCCTTTCACTGTTAACGTCGTATTATTTGGCTTTAATTCACTCCTTATTTTACGTTCCTTATTTACATTTATTATTTCTCTATAAATTTTTCCTTTGTTTTTCCTTTTATTTGGGGGAATGTAAGCATTTCACTACGTCTAGTTTTGCATCAATTCTCTTCTTATTTTCCGTTCCTTATTTACGTCTGTTATTTCACCATCGATTTTTCTCCTTTTTTTCCTTTTCTTTGGGGGACTGTAAGCTTTCCATTACATCTATTTTTTCTTCAATTCCCTCCTTATTTCCCCCCTTCTTATTTACGTCTATTATTTTCCTTCAATTTTTATCTTCCTTATATATATATTTTTTTTAAATCTGGGGGACTATAAACTTTTCACTTGTTACGTCTTTTTTTTTTTTCTTCAATCCTCTCCTTGTTTTCCGCTCCTTATTTACGTCTATAATTTCTCCGTCAAATTTTCCCTTCTTTCCTTTTTCTTTTGGGGACTGTAAGCTTTTCAGTACGTGTATTTTCTTTCGACTATTATTTCTTTCCTCCATTTTCTCCATATTGTCATTTTTTTTGGGGGGGGGAAATATAATCTTTTCCTTATTTGCACTTATTATTATTATTATTATTATTATTATTATTATTGTTATGATGATGATGATTATTATTATCCATGCTAATCAGCACTTCCATTCTACTTTCTCTGGTCGCATCTATTATTTTCCTTCCATTTTATTATATATATTTTTGCCTGCTGCATTCATTATTTTCCATTTACATTTTCTTTTATTCTAAGATTTTTTTCTTTCCTCAATTTCCTTTATTTGTTTTCCCGCAGTACCTCCTTATCTTATTTTTTTGTCGAAGTTCTTTTTTTTTTTTTTTTTTTTTCCCTGTGGACTTGAAGGTAGATTTCTTTAAATGCTGGTGAGGCTATTACAGTTATTAGGTGTGAAGGTTATGATGACTGTTAGTAGGGTCTGGCAGGGTGGAGAGAGAGAGAGAGAGAGAGAGAGAGAACCGAAGAAAAACCTGCAAACAGAAAAAGTGGAAGAAATCAACTTTTCAAGAACGACGTCGATTTTTTAAATGGTAGGTGGGAACGCTCACCATCCATTCACCAGATGTAGTGCAACCTTATAGTGGCTGTACACTGAATGATCAGCCAAACGTTTTCTTATAATCCTGGATACCATTTATTAAGCTGGGTGGTAACCATATCACCAAATGACGCCTGGTGGTCTAGTGGGTTAAGACCAAATAAGGCCCGTGAAGTTTGACATTCGAGGAATTACTGGGGTTTATTACTCACATAATGCCACTCAGGGAAGAGTGAGCCTGGTCATTCACCTCAAATGTCGGGAGTTAGCAGCCTCGGCACGGGCCCCTACCGTTCTGATGGGACAAAAAAATATTGAATGGATGGATGGATGGAAGGTTGGATGGATGGATGAGTGGATGGGTGGGTGGTTAGGTGGGTGGATGGATGGTTGGATGGAAGGTTGGATGGATGGATGAGTGGATGTGTGGGTGGTTAGATGAATGAATAGATGGTTGGATGGAAGGTTGGATGGATGGATGAGTAGATGAGTAGGTAGTTGGATGAATGGATGGATGGTTGGATGGATGGATGAGTGGATGGGTGGGCGGGTGGATGAATGGATGGTTGGATGGAAGGTTGGATGGGTGGATGGCTGGATGAGTGGGTGGTTGGATGAATGGATGGATGGTGGGATGGAAAATTGGATGCATGGGTGGGTGGGTGGTTGGATGGAAGGCTGGGTGGATGGATGGGTGGATGGATTGATGGATGGATGGGGCATGGTCTCTCGTTATGAAGGGGTCAGGAACAACCTGCAATTAAATCTAATCCTGTAGACAATTTATTCATCCTTGACTATGTAAGGGGTTACGCTGAGAAGTTTGGAAGAAGGAAGATAGGAAGGAGGGAAGGAAAGAAGGAAGGGTGGATAGATGGAAGGATCGAAACAAGGAGCAGGGAAAGGAACAAATAAGGGAGGGAAGGATGGAGGAAAAGAAAGAAGGGAGAAAGAAGGCGAGAAGGAAGGAAGGAAAGCAGGAAAAAGAAGGAAGGAAAGAAGGAAGAAATTATGGAAGAAAGAAAAGTGAAAATGGTAGCATTTAAGAGGGAAAGGGAGGAAAGAGGAAGGAAGACAAGCACTGAAGGAAGAACATAGGGAGAGACGGGAAAATGAGATTGTGAGAGAGCCGGGCAGGAGAGGGAACGAAATTAGATAAGGAGAGAGAGAGAGAGAGAGAGAGAGAGAGAGAGAGAGAGAGAGAGAGAGAGGAAGGGAGGGAGGGAGGGAGAGAGAGAGATTAAATATACTAGGATGGGTACCCGGCGTTGCCAGGCCAAAAACGCGAACACTGTAATCCTATTAAGTTCAATCTTTCTTTTTACTCTAGATAAACCATGTGTGCCTCTCACGCTTTTAAGAGAGATTATAAGAGGTCCAGGAACTTTCTATTTCAGCTTTCGCAGACTAACGCACTGTGTTTGTGCGCACTTGTTTACCATTATCGGTGACCTCATATGACCTCCGACCAGTGACCCCAAATGACCTCGGATGCCAACCTTACATAGCCTATGTCCAAACTGGAGGTCATGTGAGTCTCCATGCCAAAAATTGGGCTGCAGGAGTACCCAGCGATGCCCGGACCAAAAAGACGAACACTGCCTGTAACCTCAGATGGCCCAGATCAGAATTTTGACCCCCTAAAACCATCCTTGGGTCAGCCTGATTCAGAATATGTATGGGTCTGGCAGTCTCTGGCCCTTAGTTTGAGCGTGATTGAAGGAAAACAAACAAACAAACAAACGGTGCGGCTCTTTTATACATACATACAGTACATAGAGAGAGAGAGAGAGAGAGAGAGAGAGAGAGAGAGAGAGAGAGAGAGAGAGAGAGAGAGAGAGCCTGTGGTACATTGGTTAAGTGTGTGTTTTCGTATACTGAAGAACGAGGGTTCGTGCCCCGCCAGGGTTATAAACTATGGGAGAGTTCTTCTGGCCACGCACTGCTTGGCGGACATAAGGGGTGTTGTGATTGAACCAGTGTCGCATACTATAAAGTATGCTTGTGCCCAGTCGGCTTGCAGCGGCCGATTACACTTGGTTCACAGACTACACACACATCCAAGGCCACTCCAACACTACAATTACACTTACAAGCACTTCTCACCCTACATATAATCTCTACCAGACAGTCTAAGCCACTTGGTAGAAATACATTGGCTGCATCGTCCCCACTTCGGTCGGGGTAGGCCGGTCCTGCAGTGGACACTCAATCAGCTGATTATATATATATATATATCATCATCATCAGCCGTTTGAGTAACCACTGCAGGACCGGCCTATCCCGACTGAAGTCGGGACGATACAGCCTATGTATCTGTACCAAGTGGCTTAGGCTGTCTAACAGAGATTGTATGTAGGGTGAGAAGTGCTTGTTAGTGTAATTGTAGTGTTGGAGTGGCTTTGAATGTGTGTGTAGTCTGTGAACCAAGTGTAATCGACCCGCGCAAGCCAACTGGGTGCAAGCATACTTTACAGTAAGCGACACTGGTTCAACCACAGCACCCCTGGTGTCCGCCAATGCAGTATGTGGCCGGATGAACACTCCCAAAGTTTATTACCCTGGCAGGGCGCGAACCCTGGTCCACCCGTGTACGAAACGCACACTCTACCACTGTACCATAGAGGCTCTGTATCAATGGATGGGAGGAGAAGAAAGGAAGAGACAACAAAAGAAGAAGAATAAGGTAAAAGGCAGGGTAATAAAGAAAAAGGAAGTGTGGGAAGAGCATTCATGAGAGAGAGAGAGAGAGAGAGAGAGAGAGAGAGAGAGAGAGAGAGAGGCCAGAATATTGCTCCACTACAATAGAGAAAGAGAGCAAGGAGGAAAAGGTAAAAAATGAAAATAAGGAAAGGGGAGGGAGAGGGAGCAACAATGGGAATTTCAGCGAGAAGGGAGACTGCATGAAAAGGTTGAAAATAAAAGACGCAGCACCCTTTCTCCCTCCCACTTTCCCACCCTCAGCTGTAGTCGATAAAATGGAGCCAGAAAGACCCAGAATAAAAATGAATAACGTAAAAAAGCCCAATGATTTTAGAGTAACAGGCGAAATTGAAAAGCTTGTGTTGGTTTGATGGGTGGGTAGCAACAGAAAATGGAATCTTTACTGGGGTAACCCCGGTGAAAAAGGCCAACTTGAAAACAAGCCTCAAATATTAAGTATTATCAACGCTTTTACCATTGACACCTTCAGAACAGGGTCGAGTGTATAGATAGATAGATAGATAGATAGATAGACAGAAATATTGATAGGTGGATAGGTAGATATATAGAATTACGACAAGCAGAGATACTGGGAAAGTGTTCCTCCCCCTTTTCCCAGGGGGTAACTGCTTGGATGATATAACGAGTATTTTTCTGATTCAAACAGAGTTGGTAAGTTGGGCATTGCTAGCATCTAATTTAAGCTCACTAGATTGTGCATTTTTCCTCATCTTTTACAAGTTTCCTTATGCCTTTTTATTCATTTATTATCAACAGTAGGAAAAATATCACGAGTAATTCTTTCACATTGTGGGTCTGGTTACTTTCTTACAATAACTAATATGACAGCTACATATTGCTGTCGATGAAGTAGGAGATTTGTGGGGCTCTACTTATTTATTAGCTTTTCCCACGTTTTATTTCCCTTTTCATCCCTTTTGAAGAAATAGAAACTCACTTTAAAGCTTCAGATTGGTTGTTATCGCCTGTACCAAATCCATAAACCACTTTTAATCTGCATTAACCCCCCCCCCTTTTTTTTTTTACTGTTATGGGACATACGGCATCGTCTGCTATGTTTAATTAGAACCAGAGGAAACGGAACGAAGTAGTAACTTGTATACCAGGGCAGTGAAGCCATCTGCTGGAGACTATGAGGGGTCCTTCTCCACGCCCTGGTAGAAATGTATACTAGCATATACTGGTATGATAGTTATCATGCTGGCATGCCAGTCATCCAATGTAGTATTGCTGCATAAGAATGGGGGCCCAGGTATAAAGTACAAGTCCAGTCAAGGCAAGTGATAATAGTTTTTCCTTGCAGCATTACATGAGTTGTAAACAACCATACTTTTCTTTAAGACCCTTATGGGATGCATCTACAGTACCTTGAGTGCTTTAACTCACCAGACAACTAGATGTTAAGAGAGCAATAGGACTATTCTGCTGGTGCTGGAGAGGGACGCCTTCCCGTGGTGGCACTGATATAACCAGGAGTATTCACTGCCCGGTTATACAATCGCACCTCATCTCCCTCCGTATTCCCTAATAGGGTTGGTGGACTACCAGAGAAAGATTGCCTCAGCCTGCAGTCCACGGGATGCACGCTAAACTTGGGGCTACAACTATAATACTAGGGCTAATGCGCTACATCAGTCAAGTACACAGGATGAATAACAACCCCTTACCTCCCTGTGTGGAAAAAATTGCTGCTTAAGTATACTTGTGTCAACTCGTGACTCATGGAATGGAAAAGGGGGACAGGAATACAGGAGAAATGATAGGATCAGGGCAATAACGACACAAACTTCCAGTGTCTGGCAGTAAAGATCATGTGGCATTAAGTCAGGAATAAAACGTTTGAACCAATGGAAAAGGAGTAAATTGGAAGACATGGAAAACTAAAAAGACAGTAAGAAAATAGCTTGAACGCACTCTAGGCCAGTATGAGCTATGGCAGTTATGTACATTCATATATGTCCCCTTCCTTACGGAAGATATGTAGACAGTGGGGATGGGTAAAAGAAAACAATGTGATGCAGTCTTCAAAGCCCAACAAACTTAAAGTTAGGCAAGAATTTCATATGTTTAACTAAAAATAGACGGATAGTGTCTTCAACGGTATTTAAGAAATGTATGCAGAATAAAAGGATAAATAATTGAAAGCATAGAGTTTTAAAGAGGAAGGTAGATAAGGAAGGGAGGAATAATGAAGAACTAGCACAAAGTCAGAAAATGGCTATATGGTACTAAGTCAGAACTGATAGATAAGTTGTCGGCGGAGGCGATGTTGATAAAATCGTCATTGATGGATATGGCAGTGGCAAACTCAGCGTCGATGGAGACGGCTTTGATAGAGTTGGCATTGACAGAGGCGGGGATGTCAGTCTAGTCTCTCTCTCTCTCTCTCGCTCTAATGTTAAGACCCTAAGGTCGAAAACTTTCTGAACAGACCTCGTAAATTCATACTTACCGAAAAACAGTCGATCAAAAAACTAATTTGGACCAAAAGCATAATCTCCAAGGCGCAGGTAAGAAAATTCATGATACAGGATATAAAATGAAGTCAATCTGTAGTATATTCCAGCAACCCATTAGCCATGTCAAAATATGTGACAGGAATATTTTTGTTTTACTTAGTATTACTCATCATTCTCAACCATAAATTCTCACAACAAAAACACATTAAGATTAGTAGTTTTGTATTTCTTTTACTGAACATACTTAATGGTTCTGTTTTGTGCCTTGGCAGTAAGGACAGGCAGAGGGAAGGAAATAATACCTCATTACATTTCACTGCAGGAGTGGAAGTAAGTCTCCTAGCAAAAGAAATGATGTCGATGGTGCTTATATTCCAGTGGTCAGTAATGTCATAATTTAGTCTCGTATGTGTTTGTAGTCAAGATAACAGGTGTAGCTTTTACTCTTTTTTGAATACTGAGGGAAAAAATAAATATTGAGAAAAGGATGAATGAGACAGTGCAGTTGCTCTCCTTGGCACAATACCAGTCTTAAGAACAGTCACATACAGTAATTACAAGATGAATATGAATGTGTATAACCCCAGGAGACAGTGCAGGTTGTGGGCGTAAGCAATTACTCAACAGAGAAGGGGACTGGAACACAGCTGGAAATGTAATGATGTGGTTCTCTTGGTTTTCGTATACATTTCATATTAAAATTCTTCGTCATCCGCGCCACTTTGGGATGGAGTCTAGAGTACCCAGTATGCAAGGGAGTCATCTTCAATGTAGCATTGTCCCTAGTCAATCAGTCTCTCACCTCACATGAGTCGTCTGTATTTATGGTATGAGAGCGCAAGAAAGACAAGCCAAAGTTCGGGAGTAACAAACAAAGCAACCTCTAATGGCATCTTGGTAGCTGCTTCACGTAACTTCTCATCCCTTACTGTCAAACAAATGGAATTCAACCCCAAATTTAATGAGTTATTGCTCCATATAGGTCACTTCCTCACGTCATATCACAACACGGATTACCTCGTGGGATAAGTGGCTCAGGAAATCAAACTAAACAGACGGGAGGGAGGGAGGTCTGTGTGAGGGATGAACCTGTCATGTAAAGCAATGTTAAATACTGTATATTGGTACACAGTTTTCCTTTTTTCAGTATTTTTATTTAGATTAGCAAATTCTTTCCGAGCACACAGCTCGGCTTTTTAATCCTTCGATAAGAGAAAACAGTAAATAAGCCGTTAAGTGTAATTAGTTAAGATAATTTACAAGTTAACACAACACACTCAGAAAGAAACATCTATGAACATTCATCATAAACACTTCATGGTACCGACCCAAAGCACCAAACTTACCAACAGGTATTACACATACTGCACTACACAGTTATTCACATCACGCCCATCATCACTGTCCATTGGCGTACATCTTATCTACACCCTCAGGCCACCACAACCACACTAGATACACATAAGATCACAACTGCACACAAAACATGCAGTCCCTCCCCCCATCCCAACCACCATAACTCCAGGCCGTGGTCATGGTAGGTGACGTCGCCCCCTACAATTGATATTCTCTACTAGCTGCACCAGCCACCATCGATTCTGCACAGTCACACAATATATGTTCTATGCAGAACAGGCTGGTGTCACTTGTGTGGCGTGAATAACATTGCCGTATAATCTGTTGGTCAAGTGGATTCAGTGAACTGTATCACTATTCAGCCTTGCTACTTAGTTGATTGGACTATCAAATTATTAGCTTTTTATCTGTCAGCTAACTTGCCTCTTTAACAGCAATAAATCTGAAGCCTCAGGTGGTTGGATCAGTAGCATGTGTGGCTACCAGTTCTGACATCTGGTTATAATATCATCGGAGGGCTTACATTTCTGCGGGTGCAGGAGTAAGTTCCTTTACGTGATCTCATGTGTTTGCACAGCGTTAAAGTTTGATAGTTTATATATATATATATATATATATATATATATATATATATATATATATATATATATCTATATATATATATAGATATATATATATACTGGATTATTGGAGAGACACACATTACACGCCTGTGTACAAATGTTTTTTAAGCTCTTGACCGGGAATCGAATCCCAGACCTCTAGACAGAAGGCAGGCACTGATGCAACTACACCACGACGTGATAAAAACTGTGACACATGAATTTTTTGACAAATCAGGTAAATCCATTATGGGAGGATGTATTTCAGTCACAGCACATTAGGATTATTTCACAGCCCCACGCAACTCGGTAAGTGACAGCGCAGTTTTAATATATCCCAGATACAACACGAGCGTCTTTATATGTTGGAGAGACACACATTACACGTGTGTGTACAAATGTTTATTTTTTTAAATTTTATATATTTTCTATATTTTATATATATACATATATACAACTCTCTCTCTCTCTCTCTCTCTCTCTCTCTCTCTCTCTCTCTCTCTCTCTATATATATATATATATATATATATATATATATATATATATATATCCAGGGGCAGGATCCAACTGCTACCTGGCGCATCCCCAGGTGGCAGATAGGGGAAGGCCTTGTAGATATACAAGGTACCATCTTATACGGCACGGACCATGGGACCCCCTATAGATATATAGGGCTCCACCAAATATAACAAATAAGGTGGCAGAAAAATTACATCTCACCAGAAACTATGTGGCAGGGAGGTGAGATTATTTGCCACAATCCTCCCAACAAACAGGAGTTCTATTGCAAAGTATTTGACGGGCGTTCCTGTTGGATCATCGTCTACTAAAGGTCCATCCACACTGCCTCCTGTGCCTACGGGCAGTGTGCCACCGAAAGTAGTAAGCACTGTGTTGACAAGTTAGAGACTGGGATATTAAACACTCTTAAATTCATGAAGATCTATGCATACAATGTAAGAAGCTGCGCTGAAGATTACAAATTTGATAACTAAATGGCTGAATTGGAAAACATTAGCTGGGATATTGTAGGTTTCAGTGAGACCCACAGAAAAGAAGAAAAAGTAAATCAACTCAATGACAGTAGCCACCTATTTAACTACAGAGGAAAGGAAAATGAAAGAGTAAGCGGTGTAGGATTTCTAATTAACAGAAATCATGCAGACAACATTGTTAAATATCAGCAGTGTATCTGACAGAGCAGCAATTGTTGTAATCAGACTGTGCAAAAAATATACCTTGAAAGTTATACAAGTATATGCACCAACTTCTCAGAGCTCAGATGAAGAAATAGAAACATTCTATGATGACATCTCCCAGATTATGGAAAAGGAAAAAACCACCTATATACTCCTGGGAGACTTCAATGCGAAAGTTGGAAAATCAAAAAATGGAGAAGTATGTATGGGAAAATTTGGAGTGGGAAAAAAGAACGAAGGAAAAGAAATGCTGGTAAACTTTCCAGAAATGTTTAACATAATAATGAACACATTCTTTCACAAAAGAACAGGGAGAAAGTGGACCTGGAGAGGTCCAAATGGAGAAACAAAATATGAAATCGACTTCATTATAGCAAATAAGAATAACACAATCACAAATGTCACAGTTATCAACAAAGTAAATATTGGAAGTGACCATAGAATGGTGGGCTGCACAGCAAGATTCAATTTCGAAAGTGAAAGAAAGAAGATGACTAAAGATAAGAAGATATGCCCAATAAAAGTCAATGATAACAAAGCAGCCTTTCAGTTGGAAATAAAGAACAGATTTCAGGCTCTCAGTAATATTAAATGTGACACTGATAGTGATAAAAGAATTAGTGGAGTAGTAGGAAAACCTAATACAACCAAAGCCAAGAAGTATTCAGAAAAGACACTTGAGCTTATGAAAAAAAGAAATGAAATGAAAGTAAAAACAAAGAAAGATGAAATAGAACGAGCGGAATTAAATAAGCTCATCAACAAAAGACAAAGAGAAGAAAAAAGAAAGAGAAACATGGATCAAATCAAAGAAACCATCAAAAAAGGAAAAAGTCTGAAACAGGTCCGAAGTAAAATGGCACTTGGAAAGCAACAAATTACATCACTAAAAGACAAAAAACAGTGAAGCCATTAAATGCAGAGATAAGATGCTGAAAAGAGTTGAGGAATTTTACAAAGAACTGTACACATCAAAGGAAGTAGTACCAATAGCTAACTTTTCAGCTGACACAAGGGAAATACTTGAGGTAACACAAGACGAAGTAAATATTTCTCTTTAAAGAATTAAAAGAGGGAAGGCTCCGGGAGAAGATGGAATAGTAGCAGAATTACTGTTGGATGCAGGAGCAGAAGTACAAAATAGGCTTGCTCACTTATTTACCCAATGTATAAAAAAGAAAATTCCCAATACATGGTGTAATGCAATAGTTATTCTACTTTATAAAAACGGTGACTCAAAAGACCTTAGTAACTATCGACCCATTACCTTGCTATCAGTCATTTACAAAAAGAATAGCTACACATCTGGAGGAAAACCAACCTCGTGAACAGGCAGGATTCCGAAGCGGGTACTCGACTACTGATCATCTACACACAATGAATCAGCTAACTGAGAAAACTACAGAATATAATAAACCACTGTGCTTAGGTTTTGTTGATTACGAAAAGGCTTTCGACTCAGTGGAGCACATCTATCTATCTATCTATATACCTAGGCTGCTTCCCCTAAGGAAAGGGAGGTAGCCGAGACAGGACGACACACTCCCCATTTACTCATCCATTCAAACACATTCATTCGCATCTTAGCCCCAAAGGGGAGAAGGAACAGATTCTCACCATATCACACTGCACAAGGGTCAACTGCGAAGTGCAATCAGTGACATCCGCAGCAGGGCCCGACAGCACAGCTGGTTTACCCCTGCCACATCATAATAGACCCATCCCCTTACCCGCACCTGACCTGATTAGCTGATCAGACCAAATGCGGGAGAATATCCCCTCAGGGCTGCTTCATCATTTATTCATTCACAATTTCTCTCCATTTATTTCTGTCACGCACAGCCACTCTTCCTTGCTGAACAGACATCCCTCTCGCATCCAGTGCTCTCCTCACACTGTCCATCCATCCTATTTGTTGTGTCCCTCTCAGCCTTACACCTCTCACATCAGATCTAGTTACCTTTTTCACCAATCGCTCATTATCCATTCTCTCCATATGCCCAAACCATCGCAACACCCTCTGCTCAACTCTACCAGCCATCTCCCGAACAACTCCAGTTCTCCTTCGCACTTCATCATTTCGCACTCGACCCATACGTGTCACTCCACACATACTCCTCAGACACCTCATCTCCATTACATTCAAACTTTTCCTCTCTGCTACACCCATATTCCATGTTTCAGCCCCATATAACGCAGTCGGTACCACAGCACCCTCATACAGCCTTCTCTTTACATCCATTCTAAGTGAACGACATCTAAACACTTTCTTCATTCCTCCCAGCACCTTACCTACTTCATTCATTCTAAACTTCACTTCTGTATCTATTCTTCCATCCACAGCAACATGTGACCCTAAATATTTAAAACACTCTACCTACTCAAGCAACTCACCATTCAAAACTATATTCATCCCCCTACTATCTACCATCCTCGTACACTTCATCACTTTACTCCTATTCTCATTTACTTTCAATTTCCTCCTTTCACATACCCTTCCAAACTCCTCTACCAACTGTCTCAATCTCTCCTCTGAATCAGCCACCAGTGCAGTATCATCTGCAAACAGCAGCTGCTTCAGATTCCACTCTCCACCAACAACATTCACCAGACTCAGACCTCCACCTAAAAATCTTGCATTCACCTCCCTTACAACACCATCCATATAAATATTAAACAACCAAGGCGACATCACACATCCCTGTCGCAGCCCCACTCTCACGGGAAACCAATCACTCACAGCATTACCCACTCTTACACACGCTCTACTATTTACATAGTAGCACATAGCAATTATAAATTCATTGCGAGAACAAGGAGTGAATGAGAACATTGTAAAACTGTTCGAAAACATATATAAAGAGGGAACTGCTACAGTTACTGTAAATTACATACGGACTCGGAAAAAATTTAGATTGAGAAGGGCGTGCGTCAGGGAGATACAGTTTCACCAAAGTTATTTACAGCATGTCTAGAAAGTATTTTCAGAAAGCTAGACTGGGAAAACAAAGGAGTGAACATTGATGGAGAAAAGCTAAACCATTTAAGATTTGCAGATGACATTGTCCTAATCTCAGAAAGAGCAGAGACATTTCAAGAAATGTTAAATGCCCTGAACAGAGAATGTCTCAAAGTAGGGCTAATGATGAACCGGAGTAAAATTAAAGTAATGTTTAATCCTTAAACACCAAAGAGCGTCATCAGAAGAAGTGGAGAAATGCTTGAAGAAGTCGAGGAGTACAATTACCTGGGACAAATACTAAAATTAATGAAAATTAATGATAGCGAAATAAAAGGACGCATTACAATTGGATGGAAAGCTTTCGGTAAACATAGAGACATTATGAAAAGTAGCTTGCCAGCTTGTATAAAACGAAAGTATATAACGAATGTATCATTCCATCTATGACGTATGGTTGTGAGACTTGGAAACGGACAAAATCGATGGAAAATAAATTAATTCGTTCTCAGAGAACAATAGAAAGGTCAATGTTGGGAATATCTTTAAGAGACATGAAAAGATCAACTTGGGTGAGAGAGCAGACTAAAGTCAAAGATAATATAGAAGTTATAAAAGAACAGAAATGGAGGTGGGCAGGCCATGTAGCAAGCGTAAGGGATAATCGATGGAGCAAGAGGTTGACGGACTGGACACCAAGAGATTGTAAACGTAGCAGAAAAAGACCAGACAGGAAGTGGAGGGATGAGATAGAGAAATTTGCAGGGAAAACGTGGCAAAGATTGGCTCAATCAAGGAATTCGTGGAGAAGGTTGGGGGAGGTCTTTGTTCAGCAGTGGACTTGTAATGGCTGATGATGATGATGATATACACAAGTAATAGAGTTGCTGCTGCTGCTACGACACCTATTTTAATTTGACAGAGGGTATAGGAAGTAAATTCCGTCAGCTTGAGGACGTTATTATTTCATTTTTATCACTTGTCCACACACACACACACACACACACACACACACACACACACACACACACACACACACACACACACACGCACGCACACACGCACGCACGCACACACACACTTTTCCAATTTCTCCAATCCCATCGCTCTCTCAATGCAACCAACTTCTTCATACCTTTCAAAAGATCCCATAGCAAACACTTTTGTCTACGGAAAGGCTGCTGCTGGACTGTTCAGTGTTCATCGGCTGGGTTTCCTTTCATATAAATATTTTACTGCTGAGGCATTATCATTACTGACTTCATCCCTGTTGACACAAAAATTATACATTCAATAGTAATGGAAAGATTAGAAATTCTCCATCAACGTCCTCAAAAAAAGGATGAACTGTAAAACCTTACACATTAATTAATAAACGTTTCAGCAAAGTAACCTTCTATCTGGCTGTTTATAACTGCATGCATCCACAGAAATCGTTTCATTTTCTCGTATTCGACGACAATTCGTTATAATGACTTCAAAGAAACCTTGGCACATTATGGAAATAAAAGATTGGCAAGTGCAAGTTAAATTAAAGAAATGAAAATTTACTGGAGAGCTAAATAGAAATTAAATGATACCGAAAAAAAAAAAAATAATAATTCATACTGTGAGCGCAATCTTCGATTCATTGGTAGCAAAGACCTAAAAACCGAGGCAACAATGTATTTCTGCAAGGAAGAAAGAAAATATACCCCTAGGATTTATATCTCGAAGTATGAGAAACTGAAGAACAAAGTGAAATTTTATCCTTTTTCTTTTTTTTTTAGCATTAGTAAGGTTACACGTGCTGTGCAGTTTTGTTGTCCTAATTATAGAATGTATATAAATACCTTAGAAAATTTGCAGAGAAGAGTTACAAATATGATATACGATATACAGAACCTTTAATATCAAGAGAGTGAAAAAATATATATATATATCTGCACTCATTAGAATTGCGTAAAGTAAGATTTAAATGAGATTGTGAAGTGGATCTATCTATCTATCTATCTATCTATTGCCAGACGCCTCAATCCCATTCGGGGTGGCCACAACAAATCGCCTCCACGTCGCCCTGTCCCCCGCCATTTCACTGCCCCGCTCCTAACTCACCCTCCCCTCTCTCATATACCTCTCCACCCCATCCCTCCATCTCATCCTCGGCCTCCCTCTCCCTCTTCCCCCCTTCACCTCACTCATATAAACTCTCTTCGTCAGTCTTTCACCCTCCATCCTCTCCACATGGCCAAACTACCTCATTGTGCTTCTCCTAACTCTTCCTATTACGTCCACATCCACACCACAACGCTCCTTTATATCCTCAATTGTCAGCCTGTCTCTCCATGTGACTCCACAGGCTCCTCTAAAATAACTCATTTCCACTGCTCTCACTCTTGACTTGTGTCCTTCCAGCAACGTCCAAGCTTCACTTCCATACGTTAGAGTTGGTATCACAATACTGTCATGTAGTAACTTTTTCACTTCCATGCTCACTTCCCTGCTTCTTATCACTGTTTTCAAAGAACCAGCAACCTTTCTTCCCTGCTTTACCCTTTCAAGGACTTCATCCTCCATACCTCCATGATTACTCATCACACTCCCCAAGTACTTAAACGTACTCACGTTTTCCAATTCCTCACCATCCAACCTCACTGTACATTCACTGACTTCACGTCTCTCAAAGACCATCACTTTACTCTTCGCTACATTCACTTTAGATTCCGTTTCTTACATACTCTCCCAAACTCATTCACCAAGCCTTGCAGCTCTCCTTCGTCTTCACTCAACAACACAGTATCATCTGCAAACAACAGTACAGGGAGTTTCCAAACACTATCCTCTCTCACCAGGGCCACTCCAACATCCACTACCCTACCTTGTACCTCTTTTATTACCCCATCCATGTACCGTTTGCAACCATGGAGACATGACACATCCCTGTTTCAACCCAACCTTCAAAGAGAAAAATTTACTCAGTTCACCATCCACACGCACTGCAGCCTTAGCACCATCATACATACTCTTCACATCTTTCAACAACTTCCCATCTACTCCATATATTCTTAATACTTCCCACAATCCTCGTCTATCCACCCTGTCATATGCTTTCTCCAAATCCATGAAAGCCACATACAACTTCTTTCCCTTCTCTAGAAACTTTTCCATTAACCCGCCCCATCCCGGCCACTTTTCGACCACTGGTACCCCCCAATCCCGGGCATTTTTCGACCTTTTTTTTTTTGCTTAAACTTTCGCTTTTGGTGAGAAACATCGAAAATTCACAGAGAAATCGCTCACCTGAGGTTTAAAATACTTATTACAGGTAGGAGAGCCTCCTTACCTTACTGGGTTTTCTATCAGGCTGGCACCAAAGAAAACAAGTTCTATGGGAGGATAACTATTTCACACCACTCATAAACGGTATTTATTTATTTACTGTTACGAATTTATATGTAGTACAAGAGTATATTGGTTTTCAAGCAGTAATATAGGCATTATAAGCATTGTTTCACTCACTAATACCTGACCTTTTTTTGCCACATTACCTGATCATCATTTCTAACTGTTCCTTCCTCTAATGCTATGTAAAGTTTGTCCTCCACATTGTCATTGATTGGGGAATCACTCTGGCCCTGAATTTCGTACCGTGGCATGACATGGCTATACTGGCCAGGTCACTGATAACAGGTGAATTGCTGAGAAAAGGGCCTGCAGGGGGGGGGGGAGGAGGTCATGCTGGGTAAGGCATTGTCTCTGCCTGGCATCTTGTTGAGGAAAGTGTCCCATGTATACGTACCAAAAATGACTCGCGAAAATTGAAAATTGTGGAAATTATGAACCTTGCAATTGCAGGACGTTGAAGTACGTCCTCGGGATTAGCTGTGACAAAACGTGAGGACGTGGAAGTACGTCCTCGGGACGGCGCGGGTTAAAGATCTAAGAATGAATATCTGATCTACACAACCTCTTCCCTTCCTAAAGCCTCCCTGTTCTTCTCCAACTAATTCCTCTATTCTTTCTTTAACTCTGTCAATAAGTATCCTACCATACACTTTTCCTAGTATACTGTACTAAGAAGACAGATGTCCCTATGATTACCAAACACTTCTTTTTCCCTTTTTCCTTTGTACAAGGGAATAATTATACCTGACTTCCAATCCTCCAGGACTCTACCTTCCTCCCAGGCCAATCTGCACATTTTCCACATCCATTCTACTACTCTCTCTCCCCCATACTTCAGCATTTCACCACACACTCCATCAATTCGTGGGGCTTTCCCCAATTTAACTTTCTTCATTGCTTCCACAACTTCTATCCTACTGATTTCTTCCTGTCTTCTCACCTCCCTCCTCCTCCCAGTCATTCCCCAGCCATTTGTACTCGCATTGCTTCCATCCTCTATGTTCAACAATTCCTTAAAGTCTTCTCTCCATCTGCTCACTTTTTCTCCCTTTTCCACTAGTAATCTACCATTTTTATCTTTCACTCCCCTGCTAACTTCACTTCCACCCTGTCTTACTCTTTTCACCTCTTTGCAGAACATTTTCTTACATTCCCTCCACTTTGCACTCAAGTTCCTTCCAAATTCCTCATCTGCTCTCTTCTTACTCTCTCTTACTAATCTTTTCACCTCCCTCTTTCTTTCTATATATAACTCTCTCTTCCATCTCTCAACTTCTTCCACGCCCCTATTTCTCATCCATTCATTGTATGCTTTCTTCTTTTGTGCCACAGCCTGTCTCACCTCTTCGTTCCACCACGCTGTTGCACACCCCTCCATCTTCTCTTCATCCCACACACCACATCACATGCTGCACATATTTCTTCTGTAAATATCCCGCACACGCCTTCCACGTCCCCCATCTGCTCCAATTCATATTTGCCCAATCGTTCCTCCACTTCTCTCTTATACTCTGCCTTTTTCTCATCCTCTTGTAACCTTTCCACTCTCCTTACAAATACTCCTTCTTCCCGTCCCTCCCTTCTTCTATTTCTCCATCCTAATTGGACCTTGATTCTGGCCACCACCAAGTAGTGGTCAGAAAGTCCACTCCCCCAACCTCTATAAGCTCTTGCATCCATTACACATTTTCGCATCCTTTCATCCACACACACATAATCAATCATTGCCTTCCTTTCATTCAGTTCACCACCCACCCTTCTCATCACTCGTCACCTGTGGATCATCTTGTGCCTGAAGAGGGTATTGGCTATCACCAACCCCCCCCAGCACAAATGTCCACTAACTCACTGCCATTCTCATCTATCTCAGCAGGCACACCCCACTCACCAACTATTCCATCCACCTTCACATTCCCTACTTTACCATTCATATCATCGATCAAAAACACTCTCTCATTCCTTCCAAACTTTTCCATGCGCACTTCCATATTTGTCCAGAACTCTTCTCTCACTCTGCTTGCACGATCTTGTGTTGGCGCATACACACACACTATCGCCCACATTTGTATTCCAACTTTCAATCTTACCCACACAATCCTTGACCCAACTGATCCATAATCTCTTATGCTCTTCTTCCATCTTTTACTCACAACTATACACACTCCTTCTTTTGCCCTCTCATTCTCACCTACTCCTGCACAAATACCCCATCCATACTCCCATTCTCTCACACTCTAACCTCTCCATTTCGTTTCAGTTATTCCGCATACTTCAACTTTCGCACCTTCAAGCATCTGGACACTCTCTCTCTCTTTTACCTCATCATTCGCTCTCCTTACATTCCAAGTTCCAATAACCACGTCCTTTGTCTGGTCCTTGGTCGTCATCTTTTGGTCAGTCCTTGTCCGAGGCTTATTGTTTGTCTTTTTAGTTAGTTGTGTTCCGGGGAGGGGCACTAACCCTCCGCCAACCCTTTTAGTCGCCTTTTACGACAAGCAGGAATACTGGGGGAGTATTCTTGAAAACCCCTCTACCCCCAGGGAATGAAGTGGATGAAGGGAATAAATGAGGCAGATATTAGGAAGGTTTTAAAGGTGAGGAGACATAATAGAACTTGCAATAATGACTCAAACTAGATCAGTTCTGGTTCACTTTAGAGACATATAGGAACTGATTTAGTAAAAGAGTTGTGGATGAGAGTGTTAAACTACCTAGTGATGCAGTTGTTGCCCCTTCCAAAGATATTTCAAGACTAAGCTGGAGAGGTATATATATGAATGGTACAGGAATAACATAAATATTGTCCTGGTTACTAAATCTTTTTTTTTTCCTTTCCTTCCTTCGTATAAAATTTACCACGTCTGTTTTTCTATGCTGAGTGGTGTTTCTTCTCACTTTTTCTTGCCCATTTCGGCTGCAGGGTTTTGTGGTTGGAGCGAGCCCTTCATCTTTGATTCCCTTGTCTTATTCTATTAGTCTAACCACATTCTTCAAGGGGCTGCCTAGCAAAGGTCAGCCCGCCTACTGCAGTTATCCTCATTCTTCATTCTCTTATTAGTAATCTTGAATCTCTAAAAGAAATTGCTAGTCTTCAGCAGCATATTAATTTTGTTAGTACTGATTTTAAAACTAAGTACACAGGTTTACCACAGCTGGTTTTTGTCTCCCAAACTACAGCTCCACAGCGCATCTGAAATTCTCCAAAGCTTTAACAATATGGTTCTGTTATCTCGATTAGCTCTCTTGGTGCCGAGGCTCATATAGGTATTTTATTTCGTCTATCCCTAGAAAAAATTTTACAATGGAGGGAATTCATGATAACCATAGAAATAACCAGAGAACAACTGCGTTTGTTTGTACGCGAAAACACAAACCATCAAAGCGAGGTCCAAATAGATCACAGAGGTAATCATGGTTTTACCCAGAATAGTCAGCTGGCGTCAGTTTAATACGAATGAACAAGCTGCTGATTCTGTTTTGATCCTGATAATCTGTTTACCACGTTGTTTGATGAGTGGAAAATATGTTTTTGCGTCTGACCAAATCCCGGACTGAAGTTAAATTAGACTGTGTAGGCTAATATAGGAAAAATTAGGCAAGACTAAGTTAAGTTAGTTTAGATTAAGTTAAGCTACACTAGACTAGTTTAGGTCTGAGCAATATTATGCTAGGACTGGCTAGCAGTAATGAGTTAATGAGTAAGGCTGGATTGAGCTAGGGTAGGCTAAGTTACTCTTGGCTGACATTAGGGGGTCGGTTTAAGTTATCTAGATTAGGTTAGGTTAGAATAGGGTCGGATAGAGTATATTGTTTTAAGTTAATTTTGGCCTTGTTAAATAAGTCACATGTCGCCTGTCATTTCCCCTGACCGTCAGTACTGCGTAGGCGATAAAAGATTCCTTTCATATTGCCTTGCGTGTGTGCGTGCACCAATTGACTCTTCAGTCCGATTACGTGAGGTAAGGTCAGGTGAACCCACTGCAAGAGAAGGTTGCTTTTTGGTTGTACAGATCTGCCAACAAACCAAAAGCGGCACCTTACGGGGAACATAATTATGGCTGTAGCAACAACTAAAACAGCAAAAGATCACACACTTGCAAACGAAAGCAACGCACAGGAGATTTTACAGTTAAGCATGAATGGAATAACCAAAGAGAATACAAAACGAAAACTCAGTCCCCTCACACACACACACACACACACACACACACACACACACACACACACACACACACATATGCACACGCGCGCGCACGCGTGAACAATATTCACACGGCGCTAATACACAGTATTAAATACACAAACATATCCATCACTTCACCAGTTACTCTAGAGTCAGACAAGACAGAACAAATAACAATGATCGAGAGCCAGGTGACGGTGCAGTGTGTTTTATGAGAGAAGGGTAGCTGGTGAATGCAGTCAGACACAGTTGATCTTTTAGCCAAACCTCAAGCACCTACTTACAAGATATGATGTCATGCATCAGAATAGCACAAAGATAGATTCAGTTATGAGATGAATGGGAATAGAGAGAGCAGAGCGGCTGTAAACATGATTGGTTTTGGGTGTGTGCAGATAAGGAATACAGTGCAAGGAGACGTGACACTCGCACAGGTGAAGGGCTGAAAAATGGGAAAGCAGCTGGGGTTGATGAGGTGTTTGCAGAGATGCTTAAGTGTAGCGGAGAGAGTGGAATGAAGTGTAAGAAGGCATGGATGGGTGAAACTGTGCCTGCAGTGTCGAAAAAGGCTGTGATTTTACTCCTGTACAAAAATAAAGGTAAGCGAAGTGAGTGCAAGAATTATCGTGGCATAAGTTTATTCAGTGTGGTAAGGAAGATATAAGAAAGAATTATTATAGAGAAAGTAAGAGAAATATCAGAAGTCCTAGTGAGTGATAAACAGAGTGGCAGAGGATGTGTGGATCAAGTATTTGCAGTGAGACAGATAGCAGAGAAGGCTTATGAGAATGATCATAAGGTGTTTATGGCATTCATGGACCTGGAAAAAGCATACGACAAAGTAGACAGAGAGGGATTGTGGAACGTTTTGCGCATGTATCGTGTAGATGGTAAGCTGCTAGGTGCTGTAAAGAATTTTTATGATGGTAGCGAAGCATGTGTAAGGGTTAATGGGCATCTGGGTGAATGGTTCACGTTGGGTGTGGGCGTGCGACAAGGGTGTGTGATGTCCCCATGGTTGTTCAATATATATATGGATGGGGTGATGAGAGATTTAAAAACACGAGCAATGGAGAGAGGGATGGCGTTGGTAATGAATGGTGATAGATGGAATATCTCAAATCTGTTGTATGCTGATGATGCAGTACTGCTTGTAAGTACCGGACAGGCACTTAGTAGGCTAGTGCAGAGTGTTCCTGATGTCTGTGAGCGTCGTGCCTTGAGAGTAAATGTAGAGAAGGGTAATGATGGTTATTGAGAGAGAAGGTGACTCCCAGTGTGAAGTCACAGTGAGTGGAGAGAGACTGGAATTGATGAGGGAGTTCAAATACTTGAGTACAGTGATAGAAATGAGAGGAAAATGTGCAAAAGAAGTTGAAAGTAGAATGACACAAGGAAGAAAAGTAGTTGGTGCAATGAAGGTCTTGATAAGAAACAGAGGCTTGAGTATTGCAGCTGCACGTGGCTTACATGAGGGTGTTAGTGCCAACTTTAACATATGGGTGTGAGACTTTGGTGTGGCATGAAAATAAATAGTCAAGAATAAGAGCAGTGGAGATGGGACTGCTGAGGAATGTATGTGGAGTACAGAGGGTGGATAGGATACGAAATAATGTGATTAGTGAAAGGTGTGGAGTGAGGAAGTCGGTGGACACCAGAATCGAAGAGAGTGTCTTGAGATGATATGGTCATGTGGAAAGAATGGATAACAATAGAATGGTGAAAAAGGTATACCTAAGCGAATTTGAAGGAGGGAGGCAGCGAGGTAGGCCAAGGAGAAAGTGGAGAGATATGATGGATGAGTGTTTGAGGAAAGAGGTTTGGAAGTCGGTGAGGCTAGGGAACTGACAAGAGATCGAGCTGGCTGGATGAATGTTGTGAGGAGAAGTGCATGACCAGGGATTTTTGCACCCCTTGTGAGCATGGCAGCGTCCAGATTGACTCAATCAGATTCGTTTGTGTGAAGCTGCAAAGTATGGTGAATGTTTCTGGCGCATCCTGTAGAGCCAGGATTCTGGGCGCTTGAATGATGAGTGAATGGAAGGGTGGCCTATTTGGATTGGGCAAGTTTGTGCTGTCTGGACATTGCTACTCTTCATCCTGCCTTTGGGTGGGAAAGGAGGTCCGGATGATGATGATGATGATTATTATTATTATCAAGACAAAAGATTAGCAGATAATAACGGGGAAAGTGCATAGCATGGACATGTGCAATTCTTTTCTGACACTCAATGCCCAACAAGGCAACACCAGGTAAATGGATCTCACTCCGTTTCACATGGATGATTCTTTTGCAGTCGAATTTCATACGAGTCAGGGAACAGCTTGTATAGGTCTTATAATCCTCTCATTGTGTTTGGTGCATGTATGAACGACGAAATAATTCAGAAAATTTTTCTCTTAAGAGTCTTTAATAGGCAATAATGTCGGTGGTACTGTCATTCTGTGCTATTATTATATCATGTATTAACCCAATGAGAACATGAATCAGTAAGATCATAACTTTAACAGACGTGATTTTGAATGATTATGTGAAAACACAGTTGTTATTTCTGTGAATCTAAGACTAATAGATTCTTATTCAAAGATGCAAGTCATTAGGCCAAAGGTAGTGTAAGGCCACGTGAAGGAAGGAAGATTCATAGGAGAGCCTATAATCATGATCGTTTTCCCCACAAACATACGGAGTAGAAAGGACCCAGATATAGGAACAACATAATACAAAATTATCAAAAATATAGACGTAGTGCCCAGTGCAATACGCCATCCATCCATTCACTCGTTAGGGGAGTAATTTGCTGGCCACTACCGACCTGGGAGCTAAGGTGGAATGAAAGGTGGGTAGCAATGCAGATATTCATTCTTTTTGCAGAGATGTCAGTCACTGCTTACAAGGTACACACACACACACACACACACACACACACACACACACACACACACACACACACACACACACACACACAAGTGTCATGTAATCAAGTTTGGTAAAAGTGGAGAAAGACCTGATTGGGATTATACATTAGGAAATAAAACCCTATACACATCAGAAAGAGAGAAAGACCTAGGTGTGATTATCAATAACAGACTATCTCTGGCTAACCACATCAGCGAGAAGGTACGGAACATGTATACACTGCTTGCAAATATGAGAATAGCATTCACATACATAAATGAAGACATGCTAAGAAGGATAATAACAGCACTCATTAGACCAACCCTGGAATATGCATCAGTAGTCTGGAGTCCTCATCTCAAAAAGCATATAGACAAGATTGAAAAAGTTCAAAGGGCCGCTACAAGATGGATACCAAGCTTAAGGGACCTAAGCTACGAAGAAAGACTAAATAAACTGAATCTACCAACACTACAGGAGAGAAGGAAAAGAGGTGACATGATAATGCTATATAAATGCATATCAGGAAAGGAGAAAATAGACATAAATGATTACTTAACATATGGAGATGCATCAGCAAGAGGACACTGCAAAAAACTGCATAAGAAGAGAGGTGATAAAGACGTAAGGAAATTCAGTTTCCCAAACAGAGCAATTGATCAATGGAATGCACTACCGAATGAAATAGTGTGTGCCTAAACAATTCACAAATTTAAGGATATGTACGATAAATATGGTTTAAGACACGGGACAGTACGAGCTTGACTCATGCCTGTAAAGATACAATTAGGTAAGAACAATTAGGTAAGGTAAGAACACACACACACACACACACACACACACACACACACACACACACACACACACACACACACACACACACACACACACACACACACTTTTTTTTTTTAATATTCATAGGTATGCGAATAAAAGATATCCTTGCAATTGCACTGAAACGTATATTGGCCATATTTTCCCGGTTCATAACCAAGACAAGTACAAATGAACAGGTTGCATGAGTCGAGAATCCCACTGCTTTCTTAAGAAGAAAAAAAACATAAAGATTACCAAAAGGTTGAAGAGCTCCATAAACGCAAAAATAAAAGGTGACAGAGAAAGGGGACAAAATGCAGAAAATCAGAGACTGTCTGAAAGGAAGTCAATACAGTAAAAAAAAAAAGAAAAAGAAAAATGAGCTACAGTTGGAGAAAGAGCAATACACAGTATTGGAAAAAGACTAAGGACGGGATGGAAGGCAGTGAGGATGGTGAGAAATGGAAGGCTGCGTTAAGATGGGGCGAGTATTATGTGACAGATAACCCATACTCCCTGCACTCATTAAAAGCTGCGTGTGACTAGACGAAAAATGGACTTTTTAAAATGGTGCACGTCGCCTGAAACTAAAATATAATGTTAGTGTAATGTTGACGACGATGATTGTGGTGGTGATGAAATGAACTGCGAAAAGGGTTAAGTGGAGTTGCTTGTTAAGTTGTTCAGTGTTATCTGCTGTCTGAAAAAAAACAAAAAAAAAAACATTAGATTTATCCGTGGCAGGGACAGGTAGCCTGTGCCTTATGCATCAATTGGAAATTATATTTATGTGCCTGAGTCAATACACCAATACACCTTTAAAAGATTATGGAAGAATTCACCCAACAAATGGCAAAGTACTTAATACAGTTTTTATGTAAAAGTGATTTATATTATCTCTGTACTTCATGGTTAATCTCTCTCTCTCTCTCTCTCTCTCTCTCTCTCTCTCTCTCTCTCACATACACACACACACACACACACACACACACACACACACACACAGTGAGAAACACTAGGGAGACGGGGACTATCGGAGGGAAAAGTAAGTAAATTGGTAAGAGGACGCAAGTCGAGTAATAACAGTGAATACATGGAGGAAATGGTTAGTGAAGGAGGTAATAGTATTTGTGGCTAGTGGGAGACGACACGCAAATGGTTGAAGAGAAGAGGAAGCTACAAAAGAGGAAGAAGAAATAGGTAGAGCATGGGCTTAGGGAGGCAGGGCCTGGAAGTAATTGTGCACTTAATACGATTATGAACTTTTTGGTGTGGCTGCTACCCCCTCCACTTCACGGCCCTCCCTCCCCTTGGTGAACAGGAAAAGCAGGAAAGCAGGTCAATGAACTTCTGTCTCAAGGATTTTTATAATTTCATCATGGATGCCTTTAGGTATAAGAACATTACAAAGCTGGCAACAGATTAATTTTAATTATTGAAGCTGAAAACATGTGGTTCTATTCATTAGTTTTCTAATTACCTTGAAGCTAAGTTGCCAATATACTATCATATAATCATGAAAAAAGCTACTCACTTTTGTCTCAGGAGGCACACAGAATACACGGATTTAGGGCTGTGTTTTATCATCTTAAGTGCATGTTGCCATACTTAAGTGCATATGGCATGATTGACGTGAGCCTGACTTACCTTTATAAAGTATCAGGATGATATTGTTATGAAACTGCCTTTTTTGCAGGTATGACCACAGCTAAAAATTGTGTCTCATAACACCCAGTCATCCTAAAACAATGAATGGTGAAACAAATATACATAATTTCATCACAGGACTTCGTTATATATTTTGGTTTCATTATATAACCTCCCATGTTTTCCACCTCCCTCTTCCCTTCTGTGCTATTTGTCTGACGTCTGACACACCTGTTTCAGTTAATTAAGCAAGTGACCTGGTGCAGAGGTCTCCTGTAGCTGCAAAGAGTAAGAAGGAAGAATGTGGTGAATCAAAGACAAAATGGAGGAGTTATATCAATAACTACGGCGAGAGAGATATGTAATGGACAAGAAACAATAAAACAGTCTGCTCAATAATTCTCTCTTAGTAAATGCGTCGAAATACCACAGACGGACCAATATATGCAGTTCACCAACGATCATCATCATTATCAATGTCATGTAAGCTACAATACTTAGGAGCTTGGATGGTTTTCAAATACAAATACAATAAAGTGACACATCAGCGCCCCAGTCAC
Source organism: Coenobita brevimanus (assembly GCF_032717465.1). Classification (NCBI taxonomy): domain Eukaryota; kingdom Metazoa; phylum Arthropoda; class Malacostraca; order Decapoda; family Coenobitidae; genus Coenobita; species Coenobita brevimanus. Next base: position 21,496,950 of record NC_136981.1, read on the forward strand.
GTCGGCGCCACACCACCTAAGCCTTAGCTAAGCCCATGATTCTTCAATCGGAAATTTACCACCTGTTGAGTTGCGTCCATTTTTCTTTGCTCCCGAAAGAGTTAAGGTTAAATGTTAGACTGCGGTCAGGATATATCAGTGCTACCTGCAAAGTGGGAAACTCGTCGTTGTACAGAATGCCTAAAACTTCAAGGCAGGGCATAAAGTAAAATCATCTGTAAACATTTCCTAGGCATTCAATAGATTACCTTGTTTGTTTTAGGCAACGTGTGAAACGACCAAAACTGCAGCAAACAGGCAAACTGTGAAATCAGTCAATTCATTTACGTTAGGTTAATTTAGGTTGTGGTTAGGTGAGGCTGGGATAATCTAGGTTTAGTTTAGGTTAGATAGGCTAGGTTTGTAAGGTTAGGTTAGGTTAATTTAGCATAACTTAGCGTTCTTCTAAACTCAACTAACCTAAGCTAACCTGACCTAACCTTGCCTAACCTAACTTAAACAGTCTAGATTTTCTCAGCCTAACCTAAACGCAACCTCCCAGTTGTCTATTATAGAATACTTTCCCATAAAAATGCTAGACACTTTATAGAATACGTAGACATTCTATTACAATCCCTAAGTAAAGTATATAAGGTCAGAATGAAATAAGCTTATTTCATACTTTGCCGAAAAATGTTAGACATTCTATAGAATACCTAGGCATTCTATACAATACCTTAGTTTCACACAATGCCCGTAACATCAGCACCGCCTGGTGGTAACAGAGCCTTATCCGTGGCAAGAAAGTATTCGTAAATTGCAGGCTATGCCTTAGTAAAGTAGGTTATTACTAATTTTTTTTTAAAGTAAGAAGAGTAAATTTGGAAGTATATCTTGGATTAGCAAATTATTACTGCAATTTGATCTGTCAGTCACCCACATCCCTCTTACATCTGCCTAAATATTGCTGCCATTCTAAATGTCATCAAGTATTTGTAATGGACCAGCCAACTGTGACTAGTTAATCATCATCATCATTGGCCAAATATGGCGTAAATGGTGACGTCCACGGGGTGTTTGTTACCCGGAGGACAAAAAATAATGTAAATATTTTCATTATTAACTGACATTAAATTAATTTGGCACTTACACCAAGATTTGAAGGCAGTCTCGTCAGAGTTTGAACATGATTAAGATTTGTGTTCCAAAATGGCGAGTTCTTGGTGCAATTTATCCTCCAGGATGTATACATTATCCCTTATATATTTTTTTTCTTTTTACAAATCAAATGTGCGAGCAATGATTTTACATCCATTTCCCTACATATATACTTAAAGTCGAGAAACGATCATGAGTTGAATAAGGAGAATGAAACAATACATCGCCAGTTATCGAGTATATACGGAGTGAACACTGAGTCACTGCAGTTGACCAACTGATGCCCACTCAGCATCGCAGTGGTGAGGGGCTAATATTATGTTTCCGGAATAGGTCTCAAGCTCAAATCCCGGGGAGTTGTTTCCATTGCAGTACAAGACTGACATACACTGAAGTTTGCAAGAAATGAGTTTCATTTGAATCCATTAATTAATAGCCAATAAACTGCCGTTAATCTGGGGCCTCAGTGAAGTTAATCACCAGCTACTTAAATCATACTAGAAAGACATAATTAGACCTAGAGGACATTTGTGATGCTAAGGCCCTTTATCTAATAGCTACTTGACAATGAGCATGTCATCATAACTGATTTTATGTCACATACTTAATCTCCTTTTGAACTGCCGAGCAAGGCAGAATGTTTTTCATTAATGCCCTACCGAATTTGTTTCAGTGTTTCTTCTCTCCCTCTCGTTCTTGCTCTTTACTACCGCCCTCCAGACTGATCCTTCCCTCTTCAGCCATCCCTTCCTACATTTCCTTTCCTGTAATTCTTTTTTTCATCATCATCATCATCATCATCATCATCATTTTCTTCTTCTTCTTCTTCTTCTTTATATCATACTTTCATTTGTAATCAGCAGAACTGGTTTATGCGATGAAGATGCGAATGAATGTGTTTGAATGGATGAGTAAATGGAGAGTGAGTCGTCCTGTCTCAGCTACCTCCCTTTCCTTGGGGGAAGCAGCCTAGGTATATAGATAGATAGATAGATTTGTAATCACTTTCTGCCTAGCCTGATAACTTAAAGAGTCTTGAGCCTAAATGATGACTAATGGAAGGGTGGTGCGTTTGGAGGTCGAGCTCTGAATAAAGTACCGAAACACATTCACAATGGCGATGAAGTGATAACCATCTGACGGTAGGATTGCTCTCAACTGAGCAAAATCATTGAGTGTTACTCTAAATAATATAACAAAGTTCTTCCACAGCAAAGACCAGTGATATTCCGACTTGCAGTGTATGGTAGTTTTGTAGCATTATTCATGGAACTACGGAAGTTAAAGGCTAGGAACGAGAATGCTGGAAAAAGGATAGTTAAAAATGTAGATGAAATACAGTATGCTCGCACAGTGCATGAGAGATTGAGCTGTTACGACCTCGCTCACTGGGAATTCGCGTACTGGGATACATAATGTTATGGGAATAATTACATATGGGCGGTACCCCTTCATACCTGGACATTTTTTGGCCCTTAGAGACATAATAAAGGTCATAATTTACAGACATTGTACTAAAGCCATAGCTACAATAACAAAAATATGGGTAGTCACCTTAACAACAGTAGACAACAGGCCTGATGACCTTAAACAACAGGGGTTCCGAGGCGCGGCAACACTTACAGCGCCGCACTCCCCACCGCACCTCCCACCGCACCAACACTTCCCTCCACAGACTCCTCTTGAGCACTTTCCCCAAGAGCATCAAAGTCACTCACTTCGGCCATAAACCCTTCAAAGTCCAATGCTGACACTTCTGACATTGCATCCTCTTCATCCTAAACAGTAGAATGCCCGGGAAATGCTGCGCATCAACATGACGACACGTGACACGCTGTGTGAGGGGTGGTCGCTCATTAATAGAAAATGGCATTTTTGAGCCACTCCTTGCCTCTGCCTCGCGTTCTGTGCGGTAAACTCGGGCATTCAAGGGTTTTTGGTTATGATTTTTGGTCACTCGCACACAATGCGAATTGCGCACTGTGATGACGCACACTGTGCAAACCTACTGTACAAGATTTTCGAGATTTTTGCGAAGGAAGCATGAACACTCTGATACACGAAAGTGTAGTTAAGTAAAAATATGATAAGCGTTCCTGTATCGCACATGGTTTTTTGCAGATACTGTTTTCATTTATCCATGATCTACACTTTTATTTAGTATTTTGATCCTCTTTGACGAACAATAGGTTCATTTTGCCACCTTTACAAGTCAATTTTGTCCAGGCATCACGCACGTTCAAATACCTCACCTGTAGCATATCATTTCTTATGGACTGTTTTCCTTTGCTCCCCCGCCGCGCATTCCTGCCATCCCGTAATATATATCTAATATGTTATAAACTTGCCATCCCGTTATGTACAGTATAGCTAATATACGGTATTATAAACCTGTGTGTGTGTGTGTGTGTGTATCGGACAGCAGGAAGCAATAAGAGGATCTGTCTGGCCGAGAAGGTCTATGAATTACAGGCATGCAACCACTCTTGCAGGGCCTCCCTATGCAAAGAGCTGATGTTCCCATGAGGAAGACAGCGTCCAGTCATTGCAAGGTGTGGAGAGAAATGTGAAGCTTTGGTTCCCGGATGGATGCCGAAATTGCGCATCTCCACCCAGATAACAGGGGCACCATAGTATGCTTCACATCTCCCCGATATTTTGCTATGTGGTTAACACTCAGCTTTGTAAATGGTTTCCTGGGATACAGGAAACCATTAGGCTTGTCCATCAGTGTAAAGCCACCTAAAGTGAAAAGAAGATTATTAAAAAGTGACAGGAAATGATGGGAGAAGTAGAGAGAGAGAGAGAGGAGGGCAGACACAGAAAATGAATGAAAAAAAGTGAAGGAAGAAGTAGGCAGCACTACATCGTGTGAGTGGATGATGGTCGTCATCACCTACCATGATGGAGGAAAGGCGATACAGCAGAGCAGACTTGGAGCGAGGATTACGGTAGAAAAAGTACCAAGAGAAGTAAGGGAAAGGATTGTGTTAGGGAAGATGACAGGAATGCAGGGCAGAGAGTGAGCTGCGGGGAATGGAAAGGAAATGGTTGAAGGAGGAAATGGGAGAGAATGAGAGGTAGCGACAGTTGCCAGGAACGGAGGCATATTCATTTAAACGTTATAGTTGCCGCCTTGTACACTCCTGATAATCAACTCTGCTATACACGGTTCAAGGCGTGTTTTGTATGTCCTGAATGCCAGCTGATTCACAGGGTCAAAGAACACTACTTTGAGAGTATGTCAGTGAAAGGTGATCCACAGCCATCCAGTGCTTGATGCACGGATATAAATGCGGAAACTTTTTGAGTGTAGTGTGAGAGATTCGTGTGGAGGATTTGTTGAAGTGGCTGTGTTTGTGTGTGACAGGGTGCGAATTCCTATGAATATAAGGAAGCAGAAAAACACGATAGTCTCTTTAACGTCAGTCTCAGGGATAAATTATATCTAGATCAGGAGGACAGGTAGATGCACATGCTACCGAATGGACCAATGGAGGCTCCAAAGTGGGGAGGGAATTAAGCCATAGAGGCAGGGGGGACTCTGAGGTAAGGGGAAAGGACGCGGTTTAGAGATTAAACGGACAGAAAATAAGGAAAGTCATGAAGATGATACCATACAGTATATCAGTGATACTGAAGTAAAACACTCCATGTCATTCCTTTCAATATGGTGATGCCTTAGCAGTTCCAGACGATTTTATTCAGCTTAAATGGGGCATTCGTAGTATGTATGTATGTATGCAGAAGTGCAAAGACACTAATTTCCATTAATCTCTTTAAAGTAATGACATCCAGGTTCATAAAAATTTTTTAACCACCAGATGACTTTGTGTACCTCTGGGGAGGCTTCTCGCAGCGATCGAATTTATCACCTAAACATTTGGTCCTAAAGCATCCTGAACACTCAGCACATCACAATCCATTACAACAACATCCTGCCAATAGTAAAACACAAAAGAGAGAGAGAGAGAGAGAGAGAGAATTAAAACCTCAGAACCTGTAAATATCTACCTCTTAGATAAAGGAAATTAGTATATTCAAAATTAAGGTGACCATGCAGAGTTCACCAGCTTTACGTATAAAGGTCTGACTGTACCGGTTAACTCTTGCACTGGAAAATTCGAGAGAAAAGGAGTGAGAGTTTGTAGCTACTGTAGGTAGGTGCTACGTGCCAGCCATAATGTAGAGGGAATACTTGGTGCCCAGCCGAACGGTGACTACCGAATTAACCACGAGAGAGAGAGAGAGAGAGAGAGAGAGAGAGAGAGAGAGAGAGAGAGAGAGAGAGAGAGAGAGAGAGAGAGAGAGAGAGAGAGAGAGAGAGATGAAACAATGATATTAAGAGAGAAGGTAGACAAGAAGAGAAGAGCATGGTACTGGAAATTCCACTATTAAATTACACTTGATACAAAAATGTAGAAAAATTAAAGAAAAGCAAACCACAAGAGAAGATGATATTTATTTTAAAATCGGACCGGGAAGGGGGAAACACGAAGCAGGAGAAATAACACAAGGGAAAACGAGGACACAGAGGCGCAGGAGACGGGGGAATTGGGGAACAAACAACAAAACAAGGCAGAAGTTCCAAGGTTAAGACAAACAAGAACGAGAAATTCAGAGTTACAAGAGCAACATACGAGTCACCATGTACCAGCACAAAGCCTCGCTGCGATGGAACAGAAATTGACGGATGTAAAAGGAGACACGAATTCCTGTGTGGTTATATTATTTGGAAACTTGGGTTAGAATGATGATAGTGGTGGTGGTAGTGGTTACATTTACTCCATTTGAGGGCTGTGGGACACACACACACACACACACGCACACACAAACATACACAGACATTTAAAGAGACAGCCGGAGGAGACACAGTCGGGAAACTAGACCGAAATTGTAGGTGATCAACCATTTGAAGCAGAAATAAATTACATATCGAAAGCTTAACACATGATTTATGAGCTGGTCTCAAAGAGTAGTTAATACTCTTTTTACTGCAGATTTAATCAAAAGAGGGCGAAAGCAGTTAAAATTCTGAGTAACGCATTCATGGTTATTTTAGCTTCACCCTGCACGACTCGCAGTACGGTTAAAGCATTGACCAATGATTACCATATCTAGATACACTTTTAATCAAGGACGAGAATGTGGTAAAGTTCAGTTTTCAGAAAATGGAAAAAAATGATTCTGTGGATTTTTCTTAAGCAACAAAAGGAAGACTGTGAAGGGTGCACTCACAGGGCTTTATATGCGAGGTTTGAGGATATGTTCGAAGGTATATTTGCAAGAAGGGTATGACTACATTTATAACAACACCTCACTGGCTTGAATTACCCTCCTTATTTCATCCTCAGAGCGAGGAGAAATGAAACAGATATTACTTAGAGAGTAGAATGTACGGTAAAGCTGAACAAACGAATTGTTTTGCCAAATAACTCAGTGTCACAGAATTCTCGCAAAATGTATGAAACATTTACAGAAGCAGTGAGAACTGCCTCTATCACGACTGTGGGGTTAGTTTGGCGTACGAGGGTGAAACAGAGAGAGAATGGCAGGAGTTTATCGTGTTCCAAGAAGAGACTGTGAATAATCGTATACAGGAGAAACATTTCGAGATAATGTAAAACAGAATAAGTGAATATAGGTCTATTTATGATGTTAAGAATTACAGTTTGAATAATACAATTGTTAAGCATAAGATGGATACTGACCATAGGATTAACTGGGAAGAAGCTAAAGTCATTATAATTATATGAAAATGATATACCTTTGTCCGAGGCTTCTTGTTTGTTTTTTTAGTTAATTGTTTTCCGGGGAGGGGCACGAACCCTCCGCCAACCCTTTTAGTCGCCTTTTACGACAAGCAGGGATACTGGGGGAGTATTCTTGAAAAAAAAACTCCTACCCCCTGTATTGTTGTTTGCAAATGATACTGTGTTGTTGAGTGAAGACGAAGGGGAGCTGCAAGGCTTGGTGGATGAGTTTGGGAGAGTGTGTAAGAAACGGAATCTAAAGGTGAATGTAGGGAAGAGTAAAGTGATGGTCTGTGAGAGAAGTGAAGTCAGTGTATGTACAGCGAGGTTGGATGGTGAGGAATTGGAAAATGTGAGTTCGTTTAAGTACTTGGGTAGTGTGATGAGTCAGGATGGAGGTTTGGAGGGTGAAGTGCTTGAAAGGGTACAGCAGGGAAGAAAGGTTGCTGGTTCCTTGAAAACAGTGATAAGAAACAGGGAAGTGAGCATGGAAGTGAAAAAGTTACTACATGACAGTATTGTGATACCAACTCTAACGTATGGAAGTGAAGCTTGGGACGTTGTTGGAAGGACACAAGTCAAGAGTGAGAGCAGTGGAAATGAGTTATTTAAGAGGAGCCTGTGGAGTCACATGGAGAGACAGGCTGACGAATGAGGATATAAAGGAGCGTTGTGGTGTGGATGTGGATGTGATAGGAAGCGTTATGAGGAACACACTGAGGTGGTTTGGCCATGTGGAGAGGATGGAGGATGAGAGACTGACGAAGAGAGTGTATGTGAGTGAGGTGGAGGGGGGCAGAGGGAGGGGGAGGCCGAGGATGAGATGGAGGGATGGGGTGGAGACGTATATGAGAGAGGAGGGTGTGAGTTGGGAGCAGGGCAGTGAAATGGCGGGGGACAGGGCGACGTGGAGGCGATTTGTTTGTGGCCACCCCAAACGGGATTGAGGCGTCTGGCAATAGATAGATAGATAGAAAATGATATATTTAAGAGAAAGTGCCTAGAATTTGCCTGTTTTGAGAAGTTTGATAAATCAAAACCAAAACAAAGGATTTTTGTTGTTGTTGTTGTTGTTGTTGTTGTAGGTTAGTAAAACCATTGGCATTTTTGTTAACTAGAGGTAAGCCATACTCGATCAATTTGTCTTTCATGAGCCCCGCCCCCCCCTTTTTTTTTTCTCATTGCTGCCGTGGGTATAAATTATTTAAGTTGGTTGTTACTACTATTTTGTCATTCATGAAGTTGCTTATTTAGCGAAACGTGGAAAAAAATTATTTCTTGTCTGTATTTAGTGTTTTTCTACATACGGTTAAAGCCAGAGCTGAGGATATTATCAACAATTATTTCTTCTTAAGAGATCCACGTCACATAATGCATTCTTTGATTTTGCATGATTTTCAAAATGAGGACTTCCATACAGTAAACACGTCGGGAACCTTCATGGGAGAAGATTACTGCACGTTGTAAGAGTTTGTACATGTTATATTTGTATGAGCTTATGGAGCTGTAATATTTCGAAAACCAAGCACATCATATGCTGCAGGCTGCAATTTACACTTCATTGTCGCATGTGATATTAAAAAAAGGGGGGGGGGGGCATAATCTACTCTCCGTGTCATTTTCTATTATCGTGATGTGCTGTGTATAGCAGTATCGAATTCTGTTCATTTCTGTTACTGTCAGTCTCTGCACACCCATCTTCTCACCTCTCCTCAGGCCGGGTTCATATTTGATTGTATTTCCTCAGACTTTACTAACTCATTCATGATCGCATCAGTCCTCACATTTGTTCAGCTATCTCTATACCATTTTCTTCACTTGAATAGGAGTACAGGAACCCGAGCACGTGAATACTGGTACAGCACCACTGACCCACATATATCGGGATAACTGTAGTGCTTGATTCAAACTAGGGTAGGGGAATTTATTTAGACGAAAGTACGGGAATCTGAGCGTGTTAATGCCTGCTGTTTGATGTTGTCAGAGGTTGACAGTCATATATAGCCGCTGTTAGTAAGCATCGTTATCATATTACGGTGGCTGGGATTGGCAGCTGCCAAGCAAACAACGCGATCGCTTTGAAATTAATCGCATAGGTGTGACTGTGTGCCCACTGCGCTGACTTTAAATAATCCCTTTGGGACAAAAATAATGAACACTAAAAGCTTGTGCTCCGTGCTGTGTATTTCCTTTCCTTACTTTTTCCTTAGATGTATAAGATCCTTTAGCACCATTAGTACGGTAAAAGCTGTTGCGTTTCACGCATGATCCTGCAAACGATTTTATTAATCTTTGGGAAGACATCTTATGAAGCAATTAAATTATTGTATAAATATGACAAGGATATACGTTTTAGGTCACGTTCCTTTTTCATTGTTCGCATCTTTCCTAAACTACTCCTGATTAATAAAGCGTTTCACTGGCATGTGATATTCATGTGGTCGGCCCGAAGAAAATTCTTATGAAGCAGTTAAATTATTGTATAAATATGACAAGGATATACGTGTAGGTCACGTTCCTTTATCATTGTTCGCATCTTTCCTAAACTACTCTTGAATAATAAAGCGTTTCACTGGCATGTGATATTCATGTGGTCGGCCCGAAGAAAATTTTGCAATATGCTCATAGCATTTCTACATAGCCATGAACTTAAGGATGAACTGTTAAATGACGTACCAGTGTGAAGTCATAACCTTGCCATCACAGAGCTCTGCTTTTAGGACCCGAGCTAACTTGATTGGGATATATCAAGCATTGTATTCAATGACAGGTGATTTTACTGACTGGCAGTGATTTATAAAAACCTATGAGAGTTAATTTTACACAGTGAACCCACTCATGATCGAGAGAACTTCTATTCTGTACCAGATGATGAGGGGTGATTACATTCAGCTGAATGTGAGTCCCAGAAGCCTGGGAGTGTTAAACAATATTTCTTTGGTGTACGAGTATATGTCTAGTTTATGTTTCCTTCATGCCTTTACACACTTTGCATATATAATACTGTTTACATTTTTCCATTGCTTCTTAAATCATGCATAACCATCTGATTTTCAATCAGCCTTGTCTTGTTTTCCCGTATCTCACTTGTTCAGTGCCATAGTTTCTTTTCCACCAAATGCTTTTCTGTCAAATTACTCGTATACCCTTAATTGTTCCCTCAGCCTTTTTAGGGGCAGGACCCCTTGAATATATTGTTTCTGTTATCGCCTCATATTTTATTCTGCCTAGGAGTTTCTCTCTCTCTCTCTCTCTCTCTCTCTCTCTCTATATATATATATATATATATATATATAAAGCTGCAAGGATTTGATATAGCCCTCACTGGCCACATCACTTCAAAAAGTCCTTCGTAAGTTTAAATACCTCATCTGGAGATAACCAAATGATTCCATATTATTATGTTGTCGTAGTGCAGGTATTCACCCGGTACCTCAAAGCAGTTCATCTCGTCATACATTCAAATATTGTTCCCTGTTGCATGTCTGCCTTTCTCCGCTTATACATTTTATGTTCATGGTGGTTTTCTGTCTCTGTTTGCAAATTGTTCATATTCTTTATCTTGCTGCACAAATATTTCAATTTCTTTTATATTTGTTCATTATTTATTCACTAGAAACATTACTTTTTAATGTATAACTATCCTCTGCTCCCCGCTTATAAAACTTAATATGCCACTCCATATTCCTATTAATAATTCTTTGGCACTTTAAACTCTTGCTTTCCACCTCCCTTCTTCCTTTCGCATCTCCATTACCTCCCTGCCCACTACAAAATCACGCTCGAAATAAAACTTTCCACCTCCTGCATCTCTTCTGCCTTGATGTCCTGGGAGTGAAGTCAGACCTCTGGGAGGATAGACGGAAGAAAACACCAGACTCAAACTAAAGAAAGAACTAGTGCGCAGTGAGACAAATAAGAGGGAATAAAAGGAGCTGTTAAAACTAAATGGTACTGAGAAAAAAAAAAAAAAACGGAGGAAAGAAGAAATGAAAATGAATAAGGGAAGGTGGGATTTTGCTGCAAAAAATGAAGTAAATAAGGTACGCAAGACAGAAAATAAAAAAATGTGCTGGGAGAAGGATTTGGAAAAATTTAACTAATAAAACTTCGACTGAGTACTTTACAAGATGTAGTGGAAAAAAAAAAAAAAATCACAGCATGCTAACGAGAGGTGAACAGAATAAGGAAACTGATAAATCAAGAATAGGTTAACGGGGGAAGAAAGAGAGGGAGCTGTAGTAACCAAGGTTAAAGAAAAAAAAAAAAAAAGGGAAAGGACGGAAAAAGCAAAAGAAAAAATGAGATATAGGCCTAAGTTAAAAAGGGAGAGAGAAAAATTTTTGACAACGAAAGAGAGAAGAAACGCAGGCTTGAATCACTGAAATCACCATGAAAGCTTGCAGGATACTGTTTGCTGTTTGGTTGTGGAGTGATGGCTGGTGAGGAATTTAACATTTTCGCATGTGAGGCAGTGTGATTCGTGGAATTATGAAATTTATCAATAATCTGGACTGTGACAATGAGAAATGTCTATATCCAATGCGATATGTAGAGTGTTATGCGGCAGTATACGGTATGAAATGAAAAACAGTGCGTGATGTGGCATTATGCGATGAAATATGTACGTACTAGTGTGAGGTGTGGTAGTATGTGGAATGGCACTGGGAACTGTAACAGTGTGAGTTGGGGTAATATCGCCTACCGCATGGTGACACTCCGACTCTCTGGATAAATTAAACAGCAAGTCAAAACATAACTGGTATAATAATATGACCATAGGAAGACATGCAACACTTCGAAGATAGACCTGGATAATATCATTCTTTGACGTTGCATTTTGTATTTGTCTACTTAAATTGCAGAAAAAAAAAATCCCTTTTAATGTTGGATTGTCAGATTTGGAGTTGTTAGTTTCCTAAAACTTACCATACTAACAGACATGATGGACTGACGTCACAAACAGTCGTATACTTAAAAAAAAAAAAAAAAAAAAATGTGGGATTCTCATTTGTAGGATCTTTGAATGCCATAATTACAGGGCAAAACTGTGAAGTGCAAAAAGATCAGATACAATTGGTATACCGGTAATGATATACTGTAAAACAACTCTTACTCGTACTGTTATGCATACTACAGTAATCCTACCCCATTCCATAACTATGACTAAGTATACGGACAAATTGTGAAGTTCAATTGTGGAGTGGGCAGATCACAACAAATGTAGATTCCACAATTATTGTTTAAGTAGATCACCACAAGTCCTGTCTCCTACAAGTCTACTTGACATATGCTCACCCAGCATACACGTACGGACAGTACAGTAAAAGCAGAAATTAACATCTACTTCTCAAAGCCTCAACTTGTATATACACATTACCGAAAGTATTGAGGTATATTTGCAATGCCTTGCCAACGGAAACTATAACTTGATACATGGAAAGAACATGGAAGAAACACGTTACGACATGCGAGGGTAATCCCAAGGTAAACATTTTTGGTTGTAACCACACTCCTTTGCCGAAAATTTTTTATTGTGTTGCGCAATATTATTTATGGTGGATTAACCAGTTTTAGGTAACTCGAAATACGGCAAGCAAAAGCAAATGATGCTACTCTATATCTAATCTACAATAAACAGTAGCCTAGCTGACGACTTTATATTGTTAGAGTACTAGTGGGGATATATTTATAACTGATGAAAACATAATATATTATTAACGAAATCCTTGTCTTTAAAGTATAACCTGAATTAATTAGCCAGGGACCATCCTGATGACAAGAGTCAGCCAAAATATGTTGCCCAGTCCGTGAGTGCAAGTGGCCATTCGTACCGTGCTACCAATATGTCTGACTTTTGTTTTCACCCCCTCCCTGGGGGTAAGGGGGTTTCAAGAATACTCCCCCAGTATCCCTGCTTGTCGTATGAGGCGACTAAAAAGGTTGGTGGTGGGTTAGTGCTCCACCCCGTAAAAACTAACTAAACAAGAGAATAAAGCGCCTCGGACCAGGGCGCTGACGACTAAGGAATGGACAAAGGAAATTCTAAGGGTGGGGACATGGAATGTGAGAGGAGTGAATGATGAAATGAAAGAGAGTGAAATTGTCCAGGTGCTTGAGGATGCAAGAGTGGATGTATGTGGATTGACTGAAACTAAATGGCAAGGTGAAAGGGTGAGAGAATGGGAGGATGATTTACGAATATGTGCAGGAATTAATGAGAATGAGAGGGCAAGAGAGGGGAGTATGTCTGATGATAAGCAAAAAGTGGAAGGAGAATATAAGAGAGTATGGAACAGTCGGTGCAAAGATTGTATGGGTGAGGATGAAAGTAGGTATACAAGCTTGGGCGATTGTATGGGCGTATGTGCCGATAGAGGACCGAGAGGCAAAAGTGAAAGATGAGTTTTGGGAGAGTGTAGAATCATGTATGGACAAGTTTGAGAGCAGCAAGAGAGTGTTCTTGATTGGAGACATGAATGGCAAAGTTGAGAATGTACGAGTGGATGGAGTGGTTGGTCAGTGGGGTGTGCCAGCTAAAATAGATGGGAATGGTAGCGCTTTGGTCGACATCTGTGCTAGTAAGGGGTTGGCAATAGCTAACACCTTCTTCCGGCATAAGATGATCCACAGGTATACATGGAGAGTCATGAGGAGTTTGGACGGTGAACTTATTGAATGAAAGGCAGTGATAGATTACGTGTGTGTGGATGAGCAAATGAGAAGACTAGTGTTGGATGCAAGAGTGTGGAGAGGGTGGAGGAATGGAATCTCGGACCATCACTTAGTGATGGCCAAGGTATGGCTGCAATGAAAATGGGTGAAGAGAAGAAGGGGAAAACAGGAGGAAACAGCACCTGTTGAAAGAGTGGAGAAGTTGCAAGAGAGTGAGAAAATGGCAGAGTATAAGAACAGAGTGGAAGAAAGACTGGAAAGGTATGAGTTAGAGCACATGGAAGGGGCGGAAGAAGTATGCAAGATATTCACGGAAAAGATAGGCACAGCGTATGAGGTGGTTTGTGGAGTGAGGAGGAGATGCAGGGATGTGCAAGGGACAACATGGTGGAGTGATGAGGCGAAACGAGCCGTGGAACAAAAGAAGAAGGCATATAATGACTGGCTAGCTGCTGAAGTATAGGTAGGGGAGAAGGTGAGGGAGAGAAGAGAGAGGTATATGTGAGCAAGAGAAGGGAGATGAAGATATTGGTGAAGGAGAGTAAGAAGAGAGTGGATGAAGAGTTTGGAAGGAATCTGAGTGTGAAATGGAGGGAAAGTAAGATGTTGTTTTGGAAGGAGGTAAAGAAAGTAAGACAGTGTGAAAGGGGAAATAGTAGGGGGGTGAAAGATGGGAATAAGAGACTGTTGGTGGAGAGGAAAGAGAATATGAGGAGATGGAAGGAGGACTTTGAGGATTTGTTGAATGTAGAGAGTGAGAGCAGAGCGAGTATAAGTGGTCAGGGAACAGCTGGGAGAAGAAGAGGTGAGAGGAAGGGGAAAGAGATCAGTAGGGCGGAAGTAGTTGAAGCAATGAAGAAATATCAAGATGGGAAAGGCCCCACGAATTTATGGTGTGTGTGATGAAATGCGCAAATACGGGGGTGAGATTGTTGAGGAGTGGATATGAAAGTTGTGTAGATTGGCTTGGGAAGAGGGAAGGGTTCCAGAGGACAGGAAATACGGTATAATTGTTCCTATGTACAAAGGAAAAGGAGAGAGAGAGGTATTTGACAACAACAGGGGTATTTGCCTTCTTGGTGTGTTTGGAAAAAATATGTGGTAGAATATTCATTGATAGGGTTAGGCATATAACAGAAGAGCTAGTTGAGAAGAGCAAGGGGGATTTAGGAATGGAAAAGGGTGTGTAAATCAGATATTTGTTCAAAGATGTTTAATGAAGAAGTATGTAGAGAAGGGAAAGAAAGTGTATGCTGCCTTCATGGACATCGAGAAAGCATATGACAGTAAACAGGCAAGGTATGTGGAAGGTATGAAGAATATATGGAGTGGGTGAGTGGGTGGGAAATTGTTGAGTGCTGTAAAGAATATGTACGGGGGAGCTAGGGCTACGTTGCGAGTGGATGGTGAGCTGAGTGAGTTCTTTGATCTCAGTGTGGGACTAAAACAGGGATGTGTAATGTCTCCATGGCTGTTTAATATATTCATGGATGGGGTTGTAAAGGAGGTGCAAGGTAGGGCAGTGGATCTTGGGGTGGCTCTAATGAATGAGGGTGAGAGGTGGAAGATTCAGGTGTTGCTGTTTGCTGATGATACAATATTGTTGAGTGAAGATGAATGGGAGTTGCAAGGTCTGTTGAATGAATTTAGGATAATGTGTAAGAAGAGAAATCTGAAAGGTAATGTAAACATGAGTAAAGTTATGGTGTCTGAGAGGAATGATGTCACAGAATGCACAGTGAGGTTGGATGGTGAGGATATGGAGAATGAGTGTGCATTCAAGTACTTGGGTAGTGTGATGAGTAAGGATGGAAGTTTTAGGGATGAAGTTTTTGAAAGGATACAGCAGGGAAGGAAAGTTGTTGGTTCACTGAAAGCAGTGATGAGAAATAGGAAGATGAGTATGGAAGTTAAGTCACTGAATGATAGTATTGTGATCCCTACCCTGACGTACGGAAGCGAGGCGTGGACCTTGCTAGAGGGGAACAAGTCAAGACTGAGAGCAGTGGAAATGAGTTACCTGAGAGGAGGATGTGGAGTGACATTGAGGGACTGGTTGACGGATGAAGAAGTGAAAGAACGTTGTGGGGTGGACGTGGATGTGACTGAGAAAATTAGGAGAAACATACTGAGGTTGGGGGAGTGGACTTTCTGACCACCATTTGGTGGTGGTCAGAATCAAGGTCCAAGTAAAATGGAGAAATAGAATAAGGGAAGGACGGGAGGAACGAGTAGATGCAAGGAGGGTGGAAAGGTTAAAAGAGGATGAGAAAAAGGCAGAATATACGAGAGAAGTGGAGGAACGATTGGGTAAATATGAATTGGAGCAGACTGGGGACGTGGAAGGTGTGTGCAAGATATTCACAAAAGAAACATGTGCAGATGTGAGGTGGAGTGTGGGGTGAGGAAAAGACAAAAGGGAGTGCAAGGAACAGCATGGTGGAATGAAGAGGTGAGACAGGCTGTGGCACAAAAGAAAAAAGCAAATAATGAATGGATGAGAAATAGGGGCGTGAAAGAAGCTGGGAGACGGAAGAGAGAGTTATATGTAGAAAGGAAGAGAGAGGTGTAAAGATTAGTATGAGAGAGTAAGAAGAAAGTGGATGAGGAATTTGGAAGGAATTTGAGTGCCAAGTGGAGGGAATGTAAGAAAATGTTCTGGAAAGAAATAAAGAGAGTAAGACAGGGTGGCAATGAAGGTAGTAGGGGAGTGAAAGATAAAAATGGTAGATTACTAATGGAGAAGGGAGAAAAAGTGAGCAGATGGAGAGAACACTTTAAGGAATTGTTGAACATAGAGAATGAAAGTGATGCGAGTATAAGTGGCTGGGGAATGGCTGGGAGAAGGAGGGAGGTGAGAAAACAGGAAGAAATCAGTAGGATAGAAGTTGTGGAAGCAATGAAGAAAGTTAAAATAGGGAAAGCCCCAGTAATTGATGGAGAGTTTGGTGAAATGCTGAAGCATGGGGGAGAGATAGTAGTAGAATGGATGTGGAAGATGTACAGATTGGTCTGGGAGGAAGGTAGAATCCCGGAGGATTGGAAGTCAGATATAATTATTTCCTTGTACAAAGGAAAAGGGGAAAAAGAAGTGTCTGGTAATCATAGGGGCATCTGTCTTCTTAGTACAGTATAATAGGAAAAGTGTATGGTAGGATACTTATTGACAGAGTTAAAGAAAGAACAGAGGAATTACTTGGAGAAGAACAGGGAGGCTTTAGGAAGGGAAGAGGTTGTGTAGATCAGATATTCATTCTTAGATCTTTAGTGGAAAAGTTTCTAGAGAAGGGAAAGAAGTTGTATGTGGCTTTCATGGATTTGAAGAAAGCATATGACAGGGTGGATAGACAAGGATTGTGGAAAGTATTAAGAATATATGGAGTAGATGGGAAGTTGTTGAATGATGTGAAGAGTATGTATGAGGGTGATAAGGCTGCAGTGGGTGTGGATAGTGAACTGAGTGAGGTTTTTCTATTTGAAGGTTGGGTTGAAACAGGGATGTGTCATGTCTCCATGGTTGTTCAGTCTGTATATGGATGGGGTTATAAAAGAGTTACAAGGTAGGGCAGTGGATGTTGGAGTGGCCCTAATAGGAGGGCGCAGTGTTTGGAAACTCCCTGTACTGTTGTTTGCAGATGACATTGTGTTGTTAAATGAAGACTAAGGGGAGCTGGAAGGCTTGGTGGATGAGTGTGGGAGAGTGTGTGAGAAACAGAATCTAAAGGTGAATGTAGGGAAGAGTAAAATATAGTCTTCGAGAGAGGTGAAGTCAGTGAATGTACAGTGAGGCTGGATGATGAGGAAATGGAAAATGTGAGTACGCTTAAGTACTTGGGTAGTGTGATGAGTAAGAATGGAAGTTTGGAGGGTAAAGTGCTTGAAAGGTTGCAACAAGGGAGAAAGGTTGCTGGTTCCTTGAAGGCAGTGGTAAGAAACAGGGAAGTGAGCATGGAACTGAAAAAGGTATTACGTGACAGTATTGTGATATCAGCTCTAACCTATGGAAGTGAAGCTTGGACGTTGCTGGAGGGACACAAGTCAAGAGTTAGAGCAGTGGAAATGAGTTTATTTGAGAGGAGCCTGTGGAGTCAGATGGAGAGACAGACTTACAAATGAGGAAGTGAAGAGCGTTGTGGTGTGGATGTGGATGTGATAGGAAGCGTTAGGAGAAGCACAATGAGGTGGTTTGGCCATGTGGAGAGGATGGAGAGTAAGAGACTGACGAGGAGAATGTATGTGAGTGAGGTGGAGGGGGAGAGAGGGAGGGGAAGGCCAAGGATGAGATGGAGGGATGGAGTGGAGAGTTATATGAGAAAGAAGGGTGTGAATTGGGAGCAGGGAAGTGAAATGGCTGTGGACAGGGTGACGTGGAGGCGATTTGTTTGTGGCCACCCCTATGGGATTAAGGAATCTGGCAATAGATAGATAGACACTGAGGTGGTTTGGATAAGTGGAGAGAATGGAGAATGAAATACTGAGAGGATGTATGTAGGTGAAGTGGCGAGAGGGAGGGGAAGGGGGAGACCGATGATGAGGTGGAGGGATGGAGTTGAGAGGTATATGAGGGATGGGGGAATGAGTCTGGGGGAGGGCAGTCAAATGGTGGGTTACAGAGCGCCTTGGAGGGGTTTTGTCTGCCGCCACCCTTTGCGGGATTAGGGCGTCGGTGTACCCCCTCCACAATATGTCTACCCCCGATGTATATATGTCCCCCCCCAATGCATACATGCCCCCAATAAATTTGCTATGTCAGCATGCTCTCCCACGCCTGAAGACGGTGTTATTGCATCAGTTCTTAGCAGACATTCAACAAGGGCAGACTGTTTTACTGTGAGCTTGTAATAAACTCCTTATCTAGCTGTTTGTACACGGAGTTTCTATCACCAAAGTATTGCAAGTTACATTTGGTAGCAGCGGTGTTTCGAACCATCACATTCTGACCGCCTCCTTGGATTTTTAGTGATACAACAAGATACACGACGCCTCGCATCTGCCAGCCTCGCCCTTCCTCCGTGCCTCTATACCTTGGCTGTGCTTTTCGAGCGTACCATTTTTCTCACCAGTGTTCACCTCTCAAACCACCGCACCCATACACCTTGTTCCTGACCGCAAGTGTCGCCGTCGCCGACCTACGCACCTGTTGCACCTGTTCCCAGCACCTGTTCCGGACTCATCATAGCTCCTGCCCCCACGGTGCCACTTATCACTGTCTGCCCACTGTCTGCCCACCATAATTCTCTGCATTTGTAACTCACCAGCTCTACACCTGCCTTGCGCCGACATCTGCCTCACCACCCACCACTGGCCTCTGCCGTCGCCCGCATCTGGTCTGCATTACGGAGCCTCCTAAGACCGCCACTCCCTGCCGGTGATTCATCGCGGCGTCTCTTCTCCTCTCCGCCCAGCTGTCTCTCCACCGCCGCCCCGCCCCGCCCGCCCCGTCGCCCCGCCCCGCCCCGCCCCGTCGCCCCGCCCCGCCCCAGCCCAGCTACGCCCAGCCACCCTGCACGTCATACCTCTCGACACTCCCGTTTCTACTGTGTAACTATAGTATATCTTTCCTTTCTGTATAGATTATCCTCGATTTTCTCTACAGATTGGTTATTGTAAATATTCCATCTCATTTCCATTACCCCGTTTTCATCTTCACCTACGTTATTTATAATCCATCTCATCCTTCGCATTTTATTTAAACCATTCATCCCCGCACCTTCATTCATTTTCACCCCTAGTGTATTCCATTCTCTCATTGTTATTTATACATTTCCACCTACGTATCCATCTTCATCCTTTCATCTTCCATTGCCGCATTAAATGTCATACTTTCCCCGTCAACCGCTTCCCACCAGCCCTCTCGACCCGGAAACATCACCTGCTCATACCCCGTCTGCCGACTCTAACACAATCACTCATTTACGAAGTGGCAAAGAGTACCACCGCCCTGTACCTGAGACTCCCGTTTCCCTTCCTGCAGAATCACTTACTACCCGTCCTACCCTCGTACATCCAGATACCTCCTCCTCTACTCCTGCCTCTACTCTCCCTTCTTCTTCCTCTACTCTTTCTCCTGTCGTTCCCTCTCCTGCCTCCCTTCATACCCCGTCTTGCTCGCCCTTAACTGCCACTACCTTCTCTCTCTCCCACACCTCTCCTGCCGCCACTTCTGCACTTCCAGCCATGGCCAACCCTCCACAGTCTATCTATCTCGACGATGCCAATCGTCCCAAATTTACCGGCCAGGACCCAACTTGGTCTGTCTATGATTTCCTCAGAGAAGTCGAAACTGAAATAAATAATAGACAAATTACCGAGGAATCGCTCAAAGTAGCTTACCTCCTCGGTCGCTTGCATCACGGTAAATCAGACATCGGATCCGTGATCCGTGCAGGACATTTCGATAGCAGTCGTACCTTTGCTGATTTTCGTATGGAACTCATCAGCCTTTGTTGCCAGCATTCAAATACTGCGTCTCTCATGGGATTCATTAATCTCCTAAACCAACTAGATGAGGACTTGCGCGTCCCCGCGCAATATGCCAAGCTCCGCGAAGCTGCCGCCGTCATGAAAGCAACTAGTAGCGAGATGCTCCAATTACTGGTAGGCACGAAATGGTTAAAAGACAAGAATGGCGTTCCAATGCTTTCACTCACCAACTTTGCTGACTTAATTGGTTACCTCAGATTCCTTCACTGGCTTACTCCTAAACAGCGAGAGCTAGCCTTGGAAATCGGTTTCAGTCCAGGAGATAAAATTATTCAGGTCACTAAAGCCATTCATGAAAGAACAGGATCGAACTACACGCGTCAGGGCACCACCCAGCCCTTGGCCTCCTCAGTCTGTCACACTTCCACTACCCCAGACCAATCTCGCTCCCGTCCCACCACACGCGGCAGACCTGCCACACATCGCTCTCCTACCGCAGGTCATGATCAGTCTAGCGCCTGACGGACCAGACAATCTTCGATTCTTTGCTGGCACTGTGGTCATCCTGGACATCGAGCATCCAGTTGCGACCGTACATACAGACGTCCTCACTCCCAAACCAGACAGCGTACGCCTTCCTGCTCACGTCGTCCACACTGCAAATACCACAAATCAAGCACGACTCACACCACTGAGGAATGTCGTTACCTCAACCGCCCACAGTCGGGGGAAGTGCCGCGCCAGTATCGGCCCAATATCACGTAGAACCAGAAACCCAACTCCCCATCCGCCATGTAGGTCCCATAACATCCTCGGGTTTAGTCATTCTCGGAAGCAGTCATGACATACCAACGTCATTCTTTTTGGACACAGGATCTATAGTAAATCTCATCTCTGAAAATTCCTTACAAATTATTCATCGCCATCACAACCACGTCAGTTTCCTAGAACCACCAGACATTCGCCTATGTGGTGTTAACGGCTCAGAGTTTAAGGTTAAGGGAAGAGTCACCCTTGAAGTCAAACTCCATAGAGATTTGCCCCCTGTCCTCATTGAATTTCATGTCACTAATGACTTGCAGTATCCCGCAGATGCCCTTATTGGTTTCTCCACCATGGCACAACATTCCATTGCATTATTACCTGCTTGTGGTAGTATAGACGTTTCTGGATTCCCGGTTTACACTATGGAATGTCCCCATCCTGTTCTTACGATCAAATCAGTCCTTCAATTACCTCTGTCCCTATCACTACCAAAAAGTCCAACCCAGTCCAAACCACCACTATCTTCATCTGAGAATACAGAGATCATTCCTTTACTGACTGCGAGCAAGGACATAAATTCCTCAATGTCTCCTGATACATCATCTCAGCCCTCGAACATGGCTCTTACATCCTCTCCCGACAACACTATCGCTGACTCAGACATGTCTCAGTTACCTACCTCACACAGTCTGAATGATCTTCTCCAACACGCAGAGACGAAACGTGCAGTAACGAATACGTGCACAATTTTGTTACCGCATGAGTTCACCAAAGTCTCTGTTTGTGTTGCCGGTGCGAAAGAAGGAGTGGATGTACTAACCCTACCTGAGACGTGTTGTGTGAATGGCTTGACTTATGAGTCAGCGTGGTGTACAGTCTTAGAGGACGGTTTATGCTACCTGTACTTGCTCAATGTCACAAATGCTCCACTAAAACTTAAAAGTGGTGTAAAGATTGGAGACTTCCTAGTATATCCAGCGGCCGTAAAGGTGTGCCAGAATTCCTCAATTCCTACTATTCAGACTGATGATACGCCAATCGGTGTATGTACTATTAACTCTACGGGATCTGCGCCGATGCATTCACCCGATATGCTCTCACATCTCACTTGCACAGATTTCCCAGAAAATATGCCTCAACTCCTCGACCTTCTGACCTCGTACAGAAACGTGGTTGCCTTACCCGGTGAACCGATGGGTAGAACAGACCTTGTCAAACATACGATTGAACTACTACCAGGAACTCAGCCGATTTACATACCAGCGTATCGATTGCCTCACAGCCAGAGAAAGCAAACAGATCAAATGGTACAGAACATGTTAGACCAGGACATTATTGAACCCTCCATCAGTCCATGGAATAGCCCACTTTTCTTAGTACCAAAGAAGAACGGCAACCTTAGACCAGTAGTCGACTATCGTAAGGTCAATTCTGTCACCGTTCCAGACCGTTTCCCATTACCTGTCCTCACTGATTTGCTAGAATCCCTTGGTGACAATAACGTAGTCTTTTCATCTTTAGACCTCCTCAGCGGGTACTGGCAGGTCGAAATGGAAGAGTCCTCTCGCCCAGTTACAGCCTTTAGCACCCCTTCCGGACATTTTCAGTTTAAGAGACTCCCTTTTGGTCTGAGAAATGCTCCCTCCGTGTTCATGCGATTTATCCATTCAGTCTTCAGCGGTATGATGGGACACTCTCTTTTTGCTTACCTAGATGATATCATTGTTGTGAGAAAATCCATCCCTGATCATTTTACCAAACTCCAACAAGTCTTTGAACGCCTCCAGCTCGCAGGCCTGAAAATCAATCTCAGTAAATGTGACTTCCTGCGAAAGAAAATCAAATTCCTAGGCCATGTCATAGATGCACAAGGCATTCATACTAATGAGGATAAAACTAAGGCGATCATTAACTTCCCAGAACCTACCACTACCGACGTTGTACGAAGTTTCCTGGGCCTCAGTGGCTATTATCATCGCTTCATCCAGAATTACGCGCAGATCGCCGCTCCTCTGACCCACTTACTCAAGCAGAATGTGCCCTTTGTTTGGACTAACGACCAGTCACAGGCTTTCCAAAAGCTAAAGACAGCTCTTGTAAATGCCCCTATTTTAGCGTTCCCTGATTATACCACACCCTTCCTTCTCTGCACAGACGCCTCAGGCACTGGACTTGGTGCCGTTTTGATGCAACTCGATGAAGCATCAAGGAAGCGCGTAATAGCGTATGCTAGTCGCACCCTTACCACTGCTGAACGTAACTACAGTGTCACAGATCTCGAAGCGCTAGTGGTAATCTGGTCCTTGAAACATTTCAGAGATATAGTCTATGGTTATCCAGTGCATATCCAAACAGACCACCTTCCACTATGTGATTTGTTCAAGAATCACAACCTAACAGGTAGACTAGCTAGATGGTCTATCATCATCCAGGACTTTAATCCCACTTTTCAATATGTACCAGGCAAGTTGAATGTAGTCGCAGACGCACTCTCACGTCACGTAGCAGCAGCTATAACATCACTGCAGCCTGAAGTAACTGAAAACACTACACTAACGTCAGAAGTTGTTCGAAACTTTCAACACCAAGACCCCATGTGGTCTAAAGTCATTTATTTCCTAGAATCTGGTGATGCCTCGACCTTACCTACTCTGCCAGTATCACTAGATGAGTTCATGCTAGATGATGATCTCTTGTACAGGAAAACACTGCTAACAGGCAAAGATATGCCCAATCGCGAAGTACGCCAACTTGTCCCCACTGCCCTGATACCAAAGGTTCTTCATATTGTTCATAATACTTCTCAAGCTTCCCATCCAGGCAAAGACCGATGCTTGCGCCAAGCACGTCTCAAATACTATTGGCCAACCATGCGCCGCGATATCAATGCCCACTGTGACACTTGCCTCTCCTGCCACCACCACAAAGGATCAACCGGCTTACCAGCACCTCTCTTACAATACCCTATCCCGTCACGACCATGGGAAACTGTCTTAATCGATCTCTTAAAACTACCTCTCACAGAATCTGGCGCTGAGTACTTGTTCGTAGCGGTCAACCACTTCTCCCGCTACTGTGTCCTCGTACCCCTCTCCGACAAGACCGCGAAGAACGTTGCACGTGCCCTTGTAGATCACGTAATTTGCCCGTTCAGTACCCCTCATACCATTCTTACTGATAACGGTACAGAGTTCAACAATAGCCTTCTCGATGAGATCTGTCGCCACTTTCATATCAGTAAGTGCAATGTCGTGCCTAACCATCTGGCTTCTAATGGCCTTGTAGAACGCCACAACCGTAAAATCTTAGAGTGCCTCAGACATCTAGGCTCCCATAGTTCGTCCTGGGATGACTGGATTCCCCAAGTGGCATCTTCCATCAATAGCTCCATCAATGCATCCATTGCTGAATCTCCCTTCTTCGTCCTTTTTGGCTTTGACAAGGACCTCCCATACTCTCTCTTATCCTCAAAGCCAGAACCCATCTACAACATGGATGATTATGTTAAACTAAAATTGGCCAACTTCCAGACAATCCACCAGTATGTCCAATCCACTTTGGCTTCCTCTCAGGAGGACATGCTGCAGCGCCAACATAAGTCTGCCTCTCCTATCACTATCAATGTAGGCGATCTTGTCTTTGCTCATTCCCATACGCGTTCCTCCAAGTTGGATGACAAATTTACAGGGCCCCACCGAGTCCTCACTCAACAAGGCCACAAATTTCACCTCCAGGACCTGTCCACTAAGGACACCAGATGGGTCCATGTCGATGACTTAAAGCGAGCACCCCGTGGCCTCGTGTTGGAAGAGTCACTTACACAACCTCCTGCCCCCTCTTCCCCTCCTCCCATCCCTCAGTCTACCTTGTCTCCACCTATCCCTCAGTCTACCTTGTCTCCACCTATCCCTCAGTCTCCTTCCTCTCCATCTCCACCTGCTCATTCATTAATCAATCACTATCAGTCCAAACTGCGCTCTGCCCATCAACTTCTTCACGACCTCCCCCATTAACTCTACCCTGATTTTCTAGGTACGATGTTAGCGCTCTCCCTGCTGGCAGTGCTGACCCTCCTGGGGTCTGGGTCAGGTCAGGACGATGGTGGAGTACGTCCCGGGGCCTTGGTCGGCTCAGGAGGCGAGGTCTCCTTGCGCTACGATCTTGCGCCCCTGGCCGACGTAGCCATTGCCCTACCTGCCTACGCGCACCAGCTCCACGGAATCAGGAACCATCTCACGGCCCTCATGGGGACACACAACCCGAATGAGTATCTCTATAACCTTTTCCTCCCACTCTCCTGGCAGTTGCAATGCATACGTGACAGATTCCCTGAGCTCATTGACACATTTTCTTCTTCTACCTCAAACTCAACATGGATAATCTCCAACTGGCCGTTGACTCTCTCCTGTCTCAAGTCTCTACCTTGGTTCGTATCCTGGTCGATGCTATCAATGGACGTGTCACTGCCGACTTAGTACCTGTCTCAGCTCTCCGTTCTGTCCTGGAATGGGCTCCCTCCACCTTCGGTC
Source organism: Coenobita brevimanus (assembly GCF_032717465.1). NCBI lineage: Eukaryota > Metazoa > Arthropoda > Malacostraca > Decapoda > Coenobitidae > Coenobita > Coenobita brevimanus. Next base: position 21,522,232 of record NC_136981.1, read on the forward strand.
TCTCCCCAGTCCTCCCTTACTCCTCCCTTGGGTATTATTATCCTGTTCTCGAAGCCACTCTTCTCACTACATACGTCGTCGTCCATATTCCTCTCCGTTCTGCCATAACCTTTAACCTTTTCCACATCATTCCCTTCCCTTTCCGCCTCAACAACTCCTTGTTACAGGTATCTGTTCCTTCAGAATATTTCCTCCTCTCCCATGATCATCTTTCCGTTGCCTTCCTTTCTTTCACAGACCTCCAGCAATGTTCCTCCCTTACTCCGACCTCTCGTCTCTGTGCTGCCCACCTTTTCGCTATTTTCCCTAGCAGTGCAACACCCTGTGAGTCTGCTTTAGTTCGCAACCATTCCCTCTACTCGGCCTGTTCTTTTGTCCTAGCTCCTGACCTCCCGGTCCACATTGCTCACCTCAACCATGTCCAGTATTTCTTCTTTGCTGTTCCCATCTCTGTCACAATCATGTGTCCTGGTTCTTCCGTTCGCTCCATCCCCGCTAGTGGTCTCTACATAGCACCTGACTATTGTACCGTCAAATCAGAGTCCGTCATCACTTACGCCACTCGCTATCACAAAGCTGTTCGAAATCACTCCTATGACATCTTTCAACCAATCGACATGCCTTCAACCCTACCTTCTGCCAACATTACCATCACCTCCCCTCACTTGCGCATGCTTACCTTCCTCAATGACAGTGATTTCATTATGGATCAATTCTCTCTGGCCTTCAGCCGTTCATGGGTTCATCCAACAGTTGTGTTTCCCCCTGTGGTTATCGCTTTCATAGGTTTTCTACTCATCATCTGTGCAGTGCATTGTTGTGTCAGAAAAATGGAACGTCGACTCCAGGAAATCAGAGTCGCTACAGGTATAGTACGCCCTACACACGACGTAGAAACTCCCCGTACTTAGTGCCCTCACATTCAGTGACTAGCAATGCCATCTGACAATTAACCAAACTGTGAACAGCACTCTGCCTACTAGAAAATGATGGTATTTCTTTCATGCATTACTCAGTGACAGTGTATCCTATAGAAAATCCACAAAAAAAAAAAAAAAAAAATGAAGGAAGAACAACAATAGAACTCTCATATCTACTCCTTGTTTATCATGTATCAAACTATTATTGTGTAATTCCCATTATGTTCATATATCCCTTCGACCCTTACTGGATTTGTACCTATTCTTCCTTGTATATCTTATCTGTATATATCCTTCTAATTCCCTCCCCTCAACATGGCCATGTCTCCCCTCCTGCCCCTGTATCATACTTATCCCTTGTACAAACCTCCCCGGTCCTGCCTTACTACTATAATCACCCACTATTTACCTCCTGGTGTCAGGAGACACCATCTCAGCTACCCGGGGGAGTAGTGTATCCCCTCCACAATATGTCTACCCCCGATGTATATATGTCCCCCCCCCAATGCATACATGCCCCCACTAAATTTGCTAGGTCAGCATGCTCTCCCACGCCTGAAGACGGCGTTATTGCATCAGTTCTTAGCAGACATTCAACAAGGGCAGACTGTTTTACTGTGAGCTTGTAATAAACTCCTTATCTAGCTGTTTGTACACGGAGTTTCTATCACCAAAGTATTGCAAGTTACATCGGGATATAAAGATAGATATAGATAATTTTTCTGAATTATTTTCTCATGTCTTCAGATCAAAATCAATGAAAGAATGCATTGCCTTGGCTTCCTGTAGTGCAATACAAGTACACAGGCACACAACATTGCATCCTCATTTTTTCTTAGTACAAGCTACCAAATCCAGGTCGATGTGTTATCTGGTGACGTCTAGTGATGCATATTATTTACTGTATGTAAATGTCGAACTATGTTCCCAGCGCTTGGCATATCTATCATTCCTTCCTCCATATCTGTACTGACGATCTTTCTGACGATATTTATTACTTTCATGATTGTGGTGTAATTATTATTAATTCTCAGAAACAGACCATAAACTTTAGAATGCAGTGAGAAAATAATCAACTTACTAATTGTCAGATAGTAAAATCCACTCAGTTAAAGATGTCACTTTACAGAAGAATTATGCCGTTTGATGGTAATATGAATATAATACAAAATAAGGAGCATTCAGAAGTGCAATACTCAGACACCCGCTATTTGATCTGAGGGTCGAATATCTGACTTGGTCGTGTAACCTTGACCTTCAGCCATTGCTCTCAAAATCAAATCCCTTCATCCTTATTTTACCTCCCACAAGTTCAGCCAAAACTCCCATCAAACTTGATGGAAACATTGAGGGTCAAAGGTCAAAGCAAAGGTCACATGACAAGAGTAGGCTAAAGTTGTGATCTGGTTTTGACCAGTCTTTAAGGAAGGGTTCAGGGTACGGCGAGAATAAGAGATTTAGGTTTTGACGGCAGGTAGTCTGATGTTATGGTCACAGTGTAAAGTCAGAGGTCAAAGTCACATGGCTACACGTCTTGTGTGCTCCTTCTTGTTGTAGTTACTTTGTTCACCACACGCATCGAACATAACCTTACCCTGTGAGATTGACATTTGACTAATTATACTCAAAACTGAAATGAATCCCTTTGTTTCTGCCTTACCCTCATCCGTTCCTACCTATCATTATGGCCTTTACGTATGACCTATTGCTCTAAAAAAAAAAAAAAAAGTTTGCTCCGTGACTGATTCTCAGTGCTTCCACCGAGTTTGGCCAATATCAAATGAAAAGTTTTTTTGAGCTAGCCTATTTTGTTCACACACACACACACACACACACACACACACACACACACACACACACACACACACACACACACACAAGGAGAGAGAGAGAGAGAGAGAGAGACGTGAAGTGAAATATAATACCTACTCTACGAAATTCTTTTACTGATTCAGGTAGTATGGACCCTCACACCACCCACTGGCTTCATGAGTGTTGCACAGATGACGTTATCCTGCCGCCCTATTATTAAATCTTGTTAGGGAAGGACAGCAGGAGATGGAGAGATGGAGTGAGTGAGCATGTGCGGCTGGCAGTATGGAAAGGCAAAGGTGAGAGGAATTTAAAAAAAAAACATGCACAGTGGGAATGACGAAAATGAAAAAAAAAAAAAAAAAGCTGTTGTTTGATACGGCCATACGGTAAGAAGATAGATGCAGGTAACAGACTGTGAAAAAAAAAAAGTGAGTGGACACTGGGGTTGGATGTGTGATGGATCTATAAAACAATCCAATTTTGCTCTTGAAATATGGCGTGCTGTTGGTGGGAAAAGAGTACATGATGGCAAGGGTCAACTCTGAATAGACAGGGATAGTGGGTGCAAAATCAAATACGTTCAAGATGGGAAAGTCATGTGGAAACCACGATTTTTGTTACCAAATGTACGAAGGTGTCAAGCTTTTATTTTGACGAAAGTCTAATTTTAATCACTTTAGGATAATACCCTTCACTGAAGAATTTGGAAATTGTATCTATTAATCCTTCAGTAATATGACTTCCTTCAGTATTTATTCAGATAAAGACCTGACTTATAATATTTAAGCTACGGAAGTTCCTTGTACTGAAAGGGTTAAGTTGACAGCACAGTTTCACACATCATTGTAGAAAACGGACAGCATACTGTCTGTAGGACTTGTCTAATGTAACTATTAATGCAGTAAACGGTACAGAACAATTATCGTTTTTTTACGACATACATAATATGAAGAAAACGGAACATGAGGATACAAAAAGAAAGAAAGAAAGAAAGGAGACAGAACTAAATAGAAATTAAGCATAACCATGTCAAGGACACAGGTGCAGGGTTCTCATCTATTTCCTTTTTTTACCTGTAACTGTATATGTAAAGACCAGAAAGACTTTGCATCAGCTTTAAGGTCATATACTTTAAGTGACGCAAAGAAAGAAAGAAGAATGGGTACAAATCTTTATGCTTGGATACCATTTTCGTAACAAATAATTCTTACAAGACTGAAGTACCCCTTCTTAACAAAATTACTATAGTTCATTTTATATGGAATTATCTGTACAATAAACGGCCAGTTGTTCTTGTTGCTAAATTAGGTTAAACAAGAGAGTAACTATATAAAATTAGTTAACTGTATGTGAGCATTCCTCCTGTATTCTTTGGTGTATGTGCGAATAAGTATGTATATACTCGTATGTATGAGTATTAATGAACGTCTGTATATGTATAAATGCCAAAACTCATGGCCTTTATTAAATGTGTGTGTTTGTGTGTGTGTGTGTGTGTGTGTGTGTGTAGGCAGATTTACAGGGACTAGATTTAGCATGGGCGTCTGTTTCAGGCAATGAGCTTGTTTGTATGCAAGGGAACAGGAATAAAATTATCGTTCAGGACACCAACACACTCCTCCCTCTGCCAGTCTCCCTTTGTTGCTCCCTTGGGTGTTTTTTCTGTCTCACTCACTTCATGTCTCTAACTTCCTTGTAAGATGATGCAAGGGAGAGACAATGCATGTTGCCCATTGATATCCTTGATTTGTTATCTTTCGTCAGCCATACAGCTACTGTGATCATGCTTGTGAGTAATGACAAACAAACTGTATGACGCAATACTCGTAGGTGATACCTGGGGTCACTCTGACATAGTGCTAGTGGATTTTACCTCCCGATATCACAAACCATATCTGCAACAAAATATTTGATTGCTGGTGTTATCTTGACCACAGCTCAAGTACATGTCCTTATGGTATGGCTGAAGTACATTATAAATGCTCTAGAATAATTATTAGTATTATGAGTTATGAAGTATATGACAAAAATACAAGAATTATTATAATATCGAAATTTACAGGATCAAGGAAGAGAGTGCATAGCTTCCTCCTCACAGGTGGAGAAATGCCGTTCTACAGTGAAGCAGTCACGAACTGGCCAATTTTTTCTATAGCCCTCACCATGACAGTAATATGTTAAAAAATGTTATTTCATATTTCACGACGACCATTGTCTTGCTAAAAATATAAATGACCTTGATGATGAGGTGGTATTATTCTCATTCGGGTGCAAATCACGATTTGTGGGTTCAATAAACCAAATAAATGTAAGAGAATTTACACTAATGGCCTTTTACATGAAAGGGAGATGATAAAGTCAGAGGCAGAAAGACAAATGGAAAACGTATATATACTGTAAGAGTAGTGATGGCAGAACATGTTTAACTAGGTCAACAGGATATGAAAATCAGGAGTAGGGTTTAACCCTCCTCATGCCAGTGCCGTTTTAAAACAGTTTGACATAATTCCACAACCGGTGCCACTGCCGTTTTAAAACGTTTTGAAATAAAAAAAATCACTGTGACCGCATTTTTCAAGATTCGCGGGTAAAAGTTGGCAGGTATGTATGGTAACTGTTCCTGTACCATCCTCCAGGCTGTCAAGGCCATACGCTCACTTGCTCCTCCTCTCATGCTCTCTCTGCCTCACTCTGCCAGTGTGCCTCATCCAGTGTTGTACATAGTAAAGGCATTTTGTAAATATTTTCACGTAAATGTAAGCTGTAAAAATTTTCTTGTAAGTGTGAAGTCAAGTTGTAAATACCTTCTTGTAAGTGCCAGGAGTGTACATAATGAAGGCAGGTTGTACCTATCTTCAAGTAAGTGTAAGATAATGCATTCACAGTGAGAAAGACATGCAAATTGTGACAGATGTTGAAGTAATAAGTAATCAGAAAAGTGTAATGAACATTGCCATACCTTCCCAGCATAAATACTTGAGTATACCTTACACAGAAAACGGCTTTCTCTCACCTACGTGGTGAGCATGAGAGAGCAGGTATATCTGTATACGAGTATGCAAGACTCAATAAAACCCATTTCTGAGCTTCGGTAAGCAATTTCATGGTGAAATTCATTGTTTTCACATCAAAATATATCATTTTAGCCAATAAAAATAAAGACTGAAAAATGGCCGGCACTGAGAAGACCCATAGGGCTAAAAATAGCTGGCATGTGGCGGGTTAAGTAAAGTTGCAAACCAAAGAGAAATTTCCACTCAAATACTGTTTACAGCGTTTGTCATTTTTCCTTGGTTGCGTTTGATTGATCCATCCATCCATCATCAAAGATGTGGAAACTGTTTTCCCCCAGATTGAGATATCTTCTGTTTAGCAGTAAACTGTGCAAAATTAAAATGGTTGTCCCTGTTAAAGACAGGAAAATTCCAGTGGACATTTATCGCTATTTCAAGCTGTAGTTCCTGGTTAATAATCCATATTATTAATGAATTAAATGCTACTGCGCTTAACCTTTGTGCACAACTATGTTGTAAGTACGTGTATAAATACTTAGGGAGCTTCCACCGTACCTGACTGTGCCTGTTTGTTGTAGTGACATGGAAAATGGGAGAAGGTAATATATCTTAATGTACATAAAATGAATATTTGGTCTTATTTGAAATGAAGATTGATTTAAGTTAGACCTTCCATGTAAATTTTGTGAGGTAATTCATTGTATTTAAGTAATTGTAATTTAATAATGTTTGGCTCTAAATCCTATGAGGGAGAGGAGATCGCCACTGCACAGTCACTCCCTTAAGCATGTTCAAACTGAACATTGTAAAGAATTGCACCAGGTGCTTGGATATACCCTTGCGAACCTAACCAAGACCACTAGCCTGTAATCTGTCATTCCGACACTACCTAGCTTACCATTCTTAGAGATTTGGTCAAACCGAGGGAAACTAGCTATGATATGAAGATAAAGAATAGGTGAGTTAGGGTAAATTATACCCACTCATTAAGAGACTCCTATTACTCAGTCTAACGTTGGTGTTAATAGAAAAATAACTCTAAACCGAATTGATTTTATTATATATATATATATATATATATATATATATATATATATATATATATATATATATATATATATATATATATTATTTGGCATTTTGGTGCCCCGAGTTAGGAATGACAGATGTGTACTGAGACTTTAGAAGAGTTCAAGGTTGGGTTCGTGGGTTCGACCCCGAGCAGGGTAGAATGTCAGACACGGAAATGTGTGTCCCAAGCTCCAGGCGGAAAAGCTGGTTCCCTTTCGAATGATGAGCGGCTGTGTGCCGTGCTGGATTCGTGGGTCAGAAACCATACTATCCTTTTTTATTGGGGGGGGGGGTTAGGGTGCAACGGAATATTAATGAATTATCTGCTTCTGAGCTCCGGGAAATTTAGTTGTTTATTTAGAAATATGATTGAGGGGACAAAGATAAACCCAAGCGGTTTGACAACCCAGGGGAATAGGCTTAAAAGTAAAACCCTACTCTACAATCGTCAAATTTTAATGAGATCAACTGCTTCTGGGCTCAGGTAAATTTGTTGTTTATTTAGTGGTTCTGAGTGTGGGGTCAAAGCTATAACTCAAGTGGCTCAACAACCCAGGAGGAGAGATTCAAAATAAAACCATCCCCACAATGATCAAAATTTAAAGTGCAATTGTAGGAAATTAATGTGTAAAAAAGGTAATCAACCAAAATGTCTATTTCCTTGTTAAAGACATTAACAAGTGGTAAAGCAGGATGGGTAACAAGAGCAATAAACAGCTGTAAGAAAGTATTAAAGGAAATACCACTGTCAACCGAGAAATTAAGTAGTCTTATCAATATATTAAAAGACAGATGGACTAAGTATGAAGAAAGAATCTAGAAGCAGCTATTGTGAAGAAAGATAATAAAGTTGTGTTGGAATCACTTTTTTTTATTTTATGTGCTTAACTCTGGGCATAGGCTTCACAGCCTGCTTCCAAGGCCCAGTAATCCTCCTACATATCATACACCTCTACATGTCACCACTTCGGCGCTAACACCCACCGTCCATATTGAATACATGCTAGGGTTGTCTCATACAGGACTGGTGTACTGGTATTAGCAGTGGGGGTATTGTTACGTTTGAGTGTCCATTGCAGGACTGGCCTATCCCGACCGAAATGAGGACGATACGGCCAGTGTGTCTCTACCAAGTGGCTTAGGCTTTCTAGCAGAGATTGTATGTAGGGTGAAAAGTGCTTGTAAATGTAACTGTAGTGTTGTAGTGGCTTTGGATGTGTGTGTAATCTCTGAACCAAGTGTAATCGGCCCGCGCAAGCCGACTGGGTTCAAGCATACTTTATAGTATACAACATTGGTTCAACCACAGCACTCCTTGTGTCCGCCAATGCAGTACGTGCCCTGAAGAATGCTCCCAAAGTTTATTACCCTGGCGGGGCGCGAGCATTTGTTCTTCAGTGTACGAAAACGTGTTAATGTAGGTTAATGCCCCTTGACACCAGTCGTATGTGAATTCAAAGTTTCTGAGTAGTTTTCTGATAATATATTAAGCACCGTCTTATATCTTCACACAGCAGCTGTGAAAACCACTCGTGTCCAAACCCACACCGTTTCTAACTGGTCAACTCTCACCGGTTAGGCAGTGGTGCGGCCACAAACTCATGGTTCAGTAAAATTTGAATCAAGCCAGACATTAGTAAGCGATCAATGGCGCCCTACTTGGATCCTACTTACAACTACTGTACTTATATACTATTCTTACACACTAGATATTATTACAAACGGTTACAAACAATTTTCCCCCGCATCGAAAAGTGTGTCTCCTGACACAGTGGTGGAGGCATAAGTCATAATGTGGCAAGAATGCAAGTGGACAGAGTATACAGTGAACTGGGTCTACATGGAAGTATAATAATAAATGGGATATTATAATATAATTCATGAAGTTGAATGTAACAAGAGAGAAACATATTTACAGGACATGGCCATGTTGGAAAGGTAGGGAAGTTACGAACTAATAAATGCAAAAGTAGAATGTAAATAATGCAGTATCGTGGTATAGGCCACGAATTAACTTGGCACAAGGTATATGACAAGCGTAGTGATGGCATACATATAGGTTTGGTCAACTTACAAATATGTCTTTATATATATATATATATATATATATATATATATATATATATATATATATATATATATATGAAGTACTGGTAATCACATTGATACCTCTATAAAAAATATAGTAACGGAATGCACCACTTGATACACTCCAGTTTATCTTACATAGAAGGCACTGTCTGAGGGTGCTCAGATATTCACATCCCTTATCTCATTTTTATTTCACTAGTTTTCATGTTCTTCACTCACTGTGTAGTAATTATATAGGGATAATAGTACATACAAGTACCTTAACTTTCAATTTTGCACAGGGATTTCCTTTTTCTTTTTTCTTCAGTATGATCTTCACACCTTCACCAATCATAATGAGCGTTACTTAGAACTACCAATTTCCAGGACTTTTGGTTGTCGCCCTAACCTTGTTGCTACACGGATATCATGCAACCTTTTGTCCATTCGCTTGACACAACAGTACAGGATATAATTACTATTGCAATAAAACCTAGAAGACAAAAGACCACTGGAGGAAATACAAAGACTGGATGTACCCAGGAGCGGTTTGAAGCTGAAGAGAACTGGTTCATAATGAAATTAGACTGATTTAGAAAGTTCAACATACGTAGGTTCTCTGATGTGATGGAAAGATTGTCTGTTGGTAGATGAAATGTAGTATTAATGGTTTGAAGATGCCATATTTGTGGGAGCGAAGTGCGAAGTAATAATGTGTAGCATGGGCTATTACAGACTCAGACTTTACAGTACAGTAATCAGGGGCCTTATACAAACCAATTGCGAATAGTGAACGGACAGGGGTTCCTGGACAAATAATGTCAGGACTCCATATTATAATTACAAATCATAATAGATAGCATGATAGGTAGATAGATAGATAGACAGATAGAAGCAGCAAGTCAGGGGATGAGGTAGGTAGTGTGTCAGCGAGAATCGAGCAATGGTAAACATGCTTACACACTCTAACTCAAGGAATGCTTGATAGGCACACGAGCAGCGCCTCGTGACCATACACACACATACACACATACTCACACACAGGCTTCTAGAAGCTTCACATCAGTATATTCCACGTGACACGACCCCTGCTAAAATAGGAATTTAGGAAGCAGAGCTCAGAAGGAGACTGGCCATAGAACCGACAGGTAGTAGGGAGAAGGAGGCTAGCAACATGGGCGAGAGGGTGGAAAAGAGAGAGAGAGAGAGAGAGAGAGAGAGAGAGAGAGAGAGAGAGAGAGAGAGAGAGAGAGACAAGGAGGTAGCTCGCGGGACTCTACTTTATACTTCACTCGTGTGTGAGAGACTTTGTTAATATTTCCAAGACAAATAAAAATAGTCCCATACTTATCTTTACCTCTCCTGTCATTGCATGACAATGGGAATAAAGATTATCTACTTACAAACCTACTCACGTATAACAACCGCTCGTCCACGAGTCTAATATATGTATAACTGATCTATAAAACTTCACTATAAGAAGTTACAAAGGTATTGTAAGATATGATGGCATTTATTCGATGCACAGTGATAGACAGCACATTGTGCACAAACATATAAAACCTGCTGTATAATTACAACTTAAATACATATACCTACTTCAATTATCTTCATAATTCAATCATTAAATACTTGCACCAACAATAGATATTCTACACTGTATATATTTATTCATTTATTATAGCATTTATTTACTACCGAGGATTGTTACCATTTATACCTACATAAAATACGTGTTTCATACATACAGCTATATATTATTACATCTACAAAGTAATAAAGAAAATATACCATCACAGTTACTCAGTGAGCGATTTAAAGAACTGTATTAAACATTTATTAATTAAAGCTACCTAGTGGAAACAGATAAATTAAGTTACAAGGAAAACCAGGAAAAGAAAAAAAAATGGCCAGCACAAATGATGTTAGCAAGAATGAACATCTTCAACACAACCGTGAAGACAAAGATTTCCACACAGTGCTGACACATATATTGCCCACGATAGGTACAAGTGAACAACAAGTCAGTGTATATAGTTAATACTGTATATAGTATATATAGTTAATATTGTATATTGTGTATATATATTTTTTATATAAAAAAACAAAATATGGGGCTATATAATATCATTATCAGTAATATCTGTGCAATTTAAACTAAGCCTTAAAAAAGGGTCCCAAGGGAATTAGCCAGCAATTATGCAACCTCGAACAACACCGAAAAAGCGTAGACAAACGAAGAAAAGCAAATTACAGAAAATCAATACAGTGGGGCACCAATTTTCGCGCCTAATTGGGTCCAAAAATAATGCGCGAAAGTGGAATTAGCGAAAGTTGGGGCATTGTCTTTATGGCAAAAAGGCTAATTGGTTCCCGGTTATCCTAAAGTAACATCAGATTTTCATTTTCACTTGCAATACAGTACATCAAATCACTATTGTACATTGCATTGTGAGATACAAACAATAAAAACTGTACAGTAAACATTATATGAGGAGAAACATACCACAGAGACCAGGTTGAGGTGTTTAATGGATGTTGGGGGTAAGTATCCGAGGCATGTGGCGGGCTTATTTAGCCTTGGCCTTTCCTCCCGACTTTGAATGTCCCGGCCACTTTTTATCACCACCACTGCCTCCCGGCCCTCCCCCCACACCACCAGGCTCTCCCCCCACACCACCAGGCCCTTTCCCCACACTACCAGGTATAGTAGAGGCCATTGAACCGTGAGAATCCAACACAAAGGAGCTAGCACGCTCGTACGCAATGGCGGGAATGGGTGGACAGTGTTGACATGACGTCATTCAAGATGGCGGTGGGTTGCGGGCGGGCGGTGCAGGAAATTCAAAGTTCAAAATATTGTCCCAAACCCAAAATTTGTTCGCGAAAATCGATTTTTTTCAAGCGAAAGTGGAAGTTAGGGAATATTTGGTGCATGCCGCGAAAGTGGATTCCGCGAATCCTGCTGTAGCGAAAGTTGGTGCACTACTGTACATACAAAAAAAAGAAATAGAGTAAGATCACATAACAAACAAATGAAAATAAACATAACTGTTAATACAAATGCCAAAATACCACATAAACTCCTTCTATAAGTGAAACAAAAAGCAAATTAGTGTTCTCCACAAGCAAGTGGCATGGCACATCATCACATAAACTCCTTCTATAAGTGAAACAAAAAGCAAATTAGTGTTCTCCACAAGCAAGTAGCATGGCACATCATCATATAAACTCCTATAAGTGAAACAAAAAGCAAATTGTTGTCTCCACGAGCCAGTGGCATGGCACATCATCACTATCATCGACCGCAGCATGACCGGATCATATGTCAGGACTGCAATTATTACAATTATGTAACTACAAAAAATATGTAACAATAATGTAAAGACAAACGATTGCATTATGTTACACTTGCTACAATTATGTAACTACAAACAATATGTAACAATTATGTAAGGACAAACGATTGGATTATGTTACACTTGCTACAGTTATGTAACTACAAACGATATGTAACAATTCATACAATGTTACAGTTATGCATTACCACAATACTATGTAACAATTCATACAATGTTACAATTATGTATTACTGAAATGTTTCTACAGTATTATGTAACAGTTCATACAGTGTTACAACTATGTGTTACTACAATGTTACTACAATGTAACAATTACAGTACAATTATGTAACAATTCATACAATGTTACAATTATGCATTACCACAATGTTACTACAATATTATGTAACAATTCATAAAATGTTACAATTATGTATTACCACGATTCTGTATTACCAGAATCATCACACAAGTTAGGTGAAATATTAGACATTACTAAAGGGATAACTCAATATGTAATGTAATGACCTAGCAATATTACCATTGCACAAGTATATGCGTATGTCTGTTATACATACACATCTTACAAAATGTCATACAACAACCAATTTCACTATACTGTATTTGTTCAGTTATGTATACAACTTGTTTAACATATAATATTACTGGATCATTGCAATAATATACTTATACAATATTATAATCAATATTATGTATTAAGATTGAAGAAGAAGAAGACTATTATGTATTTACAGATTAGCATATGTCAATGATGATTGCTGTCGGAGGACCGCCAGCTACGTGACCGGGCAATATCAGGACTCCATATTATAATTACAAATCATAACAGATAGCATGATGGATAGACAGATAGATAGATAGATAGATAGACAGACAGATAGAAGCAGGAAATCAGGGGATGAGATGGGTAGTGTGTCAGCAAGAATTGAGCAATGGTAAACATGCTTACACACTCTAACTTAAGGAATGCTTGATAGGCACACGAGCAGCGTCTCGTGACCATACACACGCATACACACATACTCACACACAGGCTTCTAGAAGCTTCACATCAGTATATTTCACGTGACACGACCCCTGCTAAAATAGGAATTTAGGAAGCAGAGCTCAGAAGGAGACTGGCCATAAAACCGACAGGTAGTAGGGTGAAGGAGGCTAGCAACATGGGCAAAAGAGTAGAAGAGAGAGAGAGAGAGCGAGACAAGGAGGTAGCTTGCGGGACTCTACTTTATACTTCACTCGTGTGTGAGAGACTGTTAATATTTCCAAGACAAATAAAAATAGTCCCATACTTATCTTTACCTCTCCTGTCATTGCATGACAATGGGAATAAAGATTATCTACTTACAAAACTACTCACATATAACAACCGCTCGTCCACGAGTCTAATATATGTATAACTGATCTACAAAACTTCACTACAAGAAGTTACAAAGTTATTGTAAGAATAAGACTGACAGGAGTTGAGACACTAAAGAAGAAATAACTGATGTGATTTAGACGTGCAAGGTGTACTTGGCTTTTAGGGGCCGGAACAAAGGTACGGACAGATTGTACTGAGAAGTTACGGACTAAGGCAGATTCGCAAGGAGCAACGTTGCCAGGAAAAATTGTTAGGAGGTACGCAGCACAAACTCGAGAGTTAGGTGTGAGAAAGGCACATCTGTCGAGGTCACTTGAGGAGATGAAGGCAATATCGAGATGATCATGGGAGAGAAGAAAGTACTCTCAAGAGATAGAGGCTTGTACCAGGGAGCTATTGTACCAGATGGGAAAAGGAACGATGTGAAAGAGATCGAATGTGATAGAAGAACGAAGAGGGATATGAACAATTATATCTTTAGTAAGGAATGTGACCTCTAGGACTGGGTAGTAGTGTTCTAAAGAGGAAAATGAAATCACAGGAGACAAGTCAAAGACTGAGTGAGCCCATTCCAAGGTAGAGCGAAGGTCAGAGAGAGGTACTAAATCTTGGGTGACACGACCATCAACAGCATTGACTAAAATACGAATTAGGCCAGAAACTTAGGGGACAAGAGAGTCCAGAGAAACCTGCAAATTATCTACATGTAATTTTACATCCATCAACTCTGATGTAATGTTTACCTTCGATACTTCATGCTTAAGAATTGACGTAAAATTATTTAAGGTATTTGTAACATCGTTTAAATGGTGTGTGATCTCTTGTAGCATAGAATGTTGAACACTTAGCACCTTTTCCTGGGACCCTAGAGCATTTGCTAATTGAAATAAGTCTTCCTTAAATCCAGAGAGGTCACGGGCAGTCGCTACACCAAATAATTCGCTCAGAATTTCTCTTCCAAGATCAAAAAGTCCACGTTTCACTCGTGAGCGGCCCACAGGCGTTTGGTTAGGGAAGGAGTCTTTGAGATGGTTGAACTGATAATGAATATAATCTAACTTCCAGCAGATGGGTAGGTAGAGTGGGTACCAAAATGTGTCTGTGGGATGTTGATTTTTAATATCTGACAGAAGTCCCTGCAAGTCCTCTAGCTGACGTGCAAAGTCAGGCAGGGCGATGGCCATGGTGGCCAGCGGCTCTAGGTCGTAGCGCAAGGAGACTGCATCCTTCATCACCATTACCTCGCCTCCTGCGCCAATCACAGCCCCGGGCAGTTCGACACCATCGTCCTCACCTGATCCAGACCTGACTAGAGTCAGCACTGCCAGCACGTAGACCCATAGCATCTTTCCTATAAAATGAATTGATATTAGAGATGATGTTAATGCAGATGGTAACGACAGTGGGAGATGATAGCGTCATGCATGAGACTTAGTGGCAGAATGCAATGTGGCACGATAGTTATTAACAGTAGGGGTAGGTTGAGTAGTAGTGTCAGAAGAAGGGCTTAGAGAAGAGGATGAAGGTTGAGTAGGAGTTTGTTGTGGTGAAGATGTGGTCTCTCTCAGTGGCTCCTCCAAGACTATGCATTTTGATGCATGTTCGAGATCATCTGCATGCACCCATCTCGTCCTATCACTGCCTTCAGTACTCCATCCGGGCATTACCAATTCCGTAGACTTCCATTCGTTTGAGACATGCACCATCGGCGTTCATGCGGCTAATTCATACAGTTTTCGCCGGCATGATAGGTCACTCAGTTTTTGCTTATCTAGATGATGTCATAATCGCTAGTCACTTGGTAGAGGAACACAGAAAAATTGGCCAAAGTGTTCACTAGACTCAAACAAGCTGGACTTAAGATCAAACTATCAAAGTGTGACTTTTTACGTAACAAACTCCAATTCCTAGGACATGTTGTTGACGCTCACGGAATTCATACATCAGATGACAAGGTCAAAGCCGTGACAAATTTCCCAACTCCAACCAACACTGATGCTGTATGCAGTTTCCTCGGTCTTAATGGCTATTACTGCAGATATATTAAAGGGTATGCCCAGACAGCTGTGCCATTAACAAAATTGCTAAAGAGGGATGTATCTTTTGTGTGGGCTGATGAACAGGCAACCGCATTTACAACACTGAAAAATGCCGTAGCACAATCCCCGGTTTTGGCATTCCCTGATTATTCAAAACCATTTCTTCTCTGTACTGATGCTTCCGGAGTAGGCCTAGGTGCCGTTCTCATGCAAAATGACTCCGAAGGGAAGAAACGTGTCATTGCCTATGCCAGCCGTGTGATAAACTCCCCAGAAAAGCCCTTGTCGTGGTCTGGTCTCTAAAACATTTCCACGACATCATCTACGGTTATCCTGTTCACATCTAAACAGACCATCTTCCCTCATATGACAGGCGAAGGCAGGTAGTGAGGGGAATGGTGGATGCTTACGTGGCTGTGGTGGTGTGGTGGTAGGTGGGGTGTTGGTGTGGAGGAAGTCCCAAAACCACACCAAAGCTGCAAGGATGATTCTGTAACCACGGAAAAACCACACAAGGACTGCAAAAAGGGCTGGAGGCTGGAGCAGAGATAGACTGTGTGTCGTCGTAGGAAGAACAGCACCAATTAACTTATTGAAGCAACTACCTGCAGAATCCACTCATCCCAAGAGGAAGTCTCATCTCCCAATATGTGATGCAGACACTCCAATATGTTCCTATTCTGGCATTCCACTAGGCCATTCGAGGCTGGATGATGGGCCACTATATTGCATTTCTTAATTCTGTATCGAAGACAAATTTCTTCCAGTACTGAATTATTGAACTCTGACCCGTTATCAGTTAAAATTACTTCTGGTGTTGTGAAAGGGCAAATTACTGAATTATAAAGACATGTGCCACTGTGTTAGCAGATTTTTCATGCAGTGGAGCTAAGATAACAAATCTAGAGAAATGATCAACTACCACTAATAGATAGACGAAGCCAGATTCTGTACGAGGCAGCTTCAGAAGATCAAGAGAGACAGTTTGCCAAGGTTTTGATGGTACTGGGTACTGCAATATAGGAGCAGGTTGACAGGTTGTCCCTTTATGACGGGCACATGATAAACATGCATCGCAGTGTGCTTCTATATCTCTTTGCATAGTAGGCCAATAATATGACAGATGTGTTTGCTGTAAGCTTGTCTTTGCCAGAGTGTGATGCATGAAGGAAGTAGTGGATTAAATGAAGAGCAGTAGGAATTAAGTCTGTTGGAATGACTAGTTGCTTAACTTTGTGATGAGGTATGTTGTTACCTTTTAGCACTGAGTGTTTATAGAGCAATTCATTGTTAAGGATGAAATCAGATATAGGGACTGGTAACTTTGGCAAGGAAGAATCATCGCCTGACTCTAGAAAATATACGACCTGTGACCATACGGGGTCCACACACTGGAACGCATGTAGTGTGTCATAACCGAATGCCAAGTATACATCGCAGCCGGTTGAGACTGTGGCTACATGCCGCGAGAGGGCATCGGCTACAACATTGGACTTCCCAGGAACGTATTCAAGTGTTGGATTATAGTCATTCACAGTGACTGCCCAACGTGCAAGTCGACTGGTAAGGTTACTTCCCCAAAACAGGTCACATGAGAGAAGATGGTCTGTTTAGATGTGAATAGGATAACCGTAGATGATGTAGCGAAAATGTTTTAGAGACAAGACCACGGCAAAGGCTTCCTAGTGAGTTACACTGTAATTCTTTTCTGTGGAGTTTAACACACGGCTGGCATAGGCAATGACACATTTCTTCCCTTCGGAGTCATTTTGCATGAGAACGGCACCAGTCTCTCTGGAGGCGTGGCTTCAAATCCCACCGGTGCCAGCAAATGTTAATGTAGGTTAATGCCCCTTGACGCCAGTCGTAGTTGAATTCAAAGTCTCTGACTAGTTTTCTGATAATATATTAAGCACCGCCTTATATCTTCACACAGCAGCCGTGAAAACCACTCGTGTCCAAACTCACACCGTTTCTAACTGGTCAACTCTCACCGGCTAGGCAGTGGTGCGGCCACAAACTCATGGTTCAGCAAAATTTGAATCAAGCCAGACATTAGTAAGCGATCAATGGCCCCCTACTTGGATCCTACTTACAACTACTGTACTTACATACTATTCTTACACACTAGATATTATTACAAACGGTTACAAACAATTTTCCCCCACATCGAAAAGTGTCTCCGGACACAGTGGTGGAGGCATAAGTCATAATGTGGCAAGAATGCAAGTGGACAGAGTATACAGTGAAGTGGGTCTACATGGAAGTATAATAATAAATGGGATTTTATAATATAATTCATGAAGTTGAATGTAACAAGAGAGAAACATATTTACAAGACATGGCCATGTTGGAAAGGTAGGGAAGTTACACGTACTAATAAATGCAAAAGTAGAATGTAAATAATGCACTATCGTGGTATAGGCCACGAATTAATTGGCACAAGGTATATGACAAGCGTAGTGATGGCATACATATAGGTTTGGTCAACATACAAATATATGTCTTTATATATATATATATATATATATATATATATATATATATATATATATATATATATATATATATATATATATATATATATGAAGTACTGGTAATCACATTGATACCTCTATAAAAAATATAGTAACGGAATGCACCACTTGATACACTCCAGTTTATCTTACATAGAAGGCACTGTCTGAGGGTGCTCAGATATTCACATCCCTTATCTCATTTTTATTTCACTAGTTTTCATGTTCTTCACTCACTGTGTAGTAATTATATAGGGATAATAGTACATACAAGTACCTTAACTTTCAATTTTGCACAGGGATTTCCTTTTTCTTTTTTCTTCAGTATGATCTTCACACCTTCACCAATCATAATGAGCGTTACTTAGAACTACCAATTTCCAGGACTTTTGGTTGTCGCACTAACCTTGTTGCTACACGGATATCATGCAACCTTTTGTCCATTCGCTTGACACAACAGTACAGGATATAATTACTATTGCAATAAAACCTAGAAGACATAAGACCACTGGAGGAAATACAAAGACTGGATGTACCCAGGAGCGGTTAGAAGCTGAAGAGAACTGGTTCATAATGAAATTAGACTGATTTAGAAAGTTCAACATACGTAGGTTCTCTGATGTGATGGAAAGATTGTCTGTTGGTAGATGAAATGTAGTATTAATGGTTTGAAGATGCCATATTTGTGGGAGCGAAGTGCGAAGTAATAATGTGTAGCATGGGCTATTACAGACTCAGACTTTACAGTACAGTAATCAGGGGCCTTATACAAACCAATTGCGAATAGTGAACGGACAGGGGTTCCTGGACAAATAATGTCAGGACTCCATATTATAATTACAAATCATAATAGATAGCATGATAGGTAGATAGATAGATAGACAGATAGAAGCAGCAAGTCAGGGGATGAGGTAGGTAGTGTGTCAGCGAGAATCGAGCAATGGTAAACATGCTTACACACTCTAACTCAAGGAATGCTTGATAGGCACACGAGCAGCGCCTCGTGACCATACACACACATACACACATACTCACACACAGGCTTCTAGAAGCTTCACATCAGTATATTCCACGTGACACGACCCCTGCTAAAATAGGAATTTAGGAAGCAGAGCTCAGAAGGAGACTGGCCATAGAACCGACAGGTAGTAGGGAGAAGGAGGCTAGCAACATGGGCGAGAGGGTGGAAGAGAGAGAGAGAGAGAGAGAGAGAGAGAGAGAGAGAGAGAGAGAGAGAGAGAGAGAGAGAGAGAGAGAGAGAGAGAGAGAAGGAGGTAGCTCGCGGGACTCTATACTTCACTCGTGTGTGAGAGACTTTGTTAATATTTCCAAGACAAATAAAAATAGTCCCATACTTATCTTTACCTCTCCTGTCATTGCATGACAATGGGAATAAAGATTATCTACTTACAAACCTACTCACGTATAACAACCGCTCGTCCACGAGTCTAATATATGTATAACTGATCTATAAAACTTCACTATAAGAAGTTACAAAGGTATTGTAAGATATGGTGGCATTTATTCGATGCACAGTGATAGACAGCACATTGTGCACAAACATATAAAACCTGCTGTATAATTACAACTTAAATACATATACCTACTTCAATTATCTTCATAATTCAATCATTAAATACTTGCACCAACAATAGATATTCTACACTGTATATATTTATTCATTTATTATAGCATTTATTTACTACCGAGGATTGTGACCATTTATACCTACATAAAATACGTGTTTCATACATACAGCTATATATTATTACGTCTACAAAGTAATAAAGAAAATATACCATCACAGTTACTCAGTGAGCGATTTAAAGAACTGTATTAAACATTTATTAATTAAAGCTACCTAGTGGAAACAGATAAATTAAGTTACAAGGAAAACCAGGAAAAGAAAAAAAAATGGCCAGCACAAATGATGTTAGCAAGAATGAACATCTTCAACACAACAGTGAAGACAAAGATTTCCACACAGTGCTGACACATATATTGCCCACGATAGGTACAAGTGAACAACAAGTCAGTGTATATAGTTAATACTGTATATAGTGTATATAGTTAATATTGTATATTGTGTATATATATTTTTTATATAAAAAAACAAAATATGGGGCTATATAATATCATTATCAGTAATATCTGTGCATTTAAACTAAGCCTTAAAAAAGGGTCCCAAGGGAATTAGCCAGCAATTATGCAACCTCGAACAACACCGAAAAAGCGTAGACAAACGAAGAAAAGCAAATTACAGAAAATCAATACAGTGGGGCACCAATTTTCGCGCCTAATTGGGTCCAAAAATAATGCGCGAAAGTGGAATTAGCGAAAGTTGGGGCATTGTCTTTATGGCAAAAAGGCTAATTGGTTCCCGGTTATCCTAAAGTAACATCAGATTTTCATTTTCACTTGCAATACAGTACATCAAATCACTATTGTACATTGCATTGTGAGATACAAACAATAAAAACTGTACAGTAAACATTATATGAGGAGAAACATACCACAGAGACCAGGTTGAGGTGTTTAATGGATGTTGGGGGTAAGTATCCGAGGCATGTGGCGGGCTTATTTAGCCTTGGCCTTTCCTCCCGACTTTGAATGTCCCGGCCACTTTTTATCACCACCACTGCCTCCCGGCCCTCCCCCCACACCACCAGGCTCTCCCCCCACACCACCAGGCTCTCCCCCCACACCACCAGGCCCTTTCCCCACACTACCAGGTATAGTAGAGGCCATTGAACCGTGAGAATCCAACACAAAGGAGCTAGCACGCTCGTACGCAATGGCGGGAATGGGTGGACAGTGTTGACATGACGTCATTCAAGATGGCGGTGGGTTGCGGGCGGGCGGTGCAGGAAATTCAAAGTTCAAAATATTGTCCCAAACCCAAAATTTGTTCGCGAAAATCGATTTTTTTCAAGCGAAAGTGGAAGTTAGGGAATATTTGGTGCATGCCGCGAAAGTGGATTCCGCGAATCCTGCTGTAGCGAAAGTTGGTGCACTACTGTACATACAAAAAAAAAAAAAAAAAGGAAAAGAAATAGAGTAAGATCACATAACAAACAAATGAAAATAAACATAACTGTTAATACAAATGCCAAAATACCACATAAACTCCTTCTATAAGTGAAACAAAAAGCAAATTAGTGTTCTCCACAAGCAAGTGGCATGGCACATCATCACATAAACTCCTTCTATAAGTGAAACAAAAAGCAAATTAGTGTTCTCCACAAGCAAGTAGCATGGCACATCATCATATAAACTCCTATAAGTGAAACAAAAAGCAAATTGTTGTCTCCACGAGCCAGTGGCATGGCACATCATCACTATCATCGACCGCAGCATGACCGGATCATATGTCAGGACTGCAATTATTACAATTATGTAACTACAAAAAATATGTAACAATAATGTAAAGACAAACGATTGCATTATGTTACACTTGCTACAATTATGTAACTACAAACAATATGTAACAATTATGTAAGGACAAACGATTGGATTATGTTACACTTGCTACAGTTATGTAACTACAAACGATATGTAACAATTCATACAATGTTACAGTTATGCATTACCACAATACTATGTAACAATTCATACAATGTTACAATTATGTATTACTGAAATGTTTCTACAGTATTATGTAACAGTTCATACAGTATTACAACTATGTGTTACTACAATGTAACAATTACAGTACAATTATGTAACAATTCATACAATGTTACAATTATGCATTACCACAATGTTACTACAATATTATGTAACAATTCATAAAATGTTACAATTATGTATTACCACGATTCTGTATTACCAGAATCATCACACAAGTTAGGTGAAATATTAGACATTACTAAAGGGATAACTCAATATGTAATGTAATGCCCTAGCAATATTACCATTGCACAAGTATATGCGTATGTCTGTTATACATACACATCTTACAAAATGTCATACAACAACCAATTTCACTATACTGTATTTGTTCAGTTATGTATACAACTTGTTTAACATATAATATTACTGGATCATTGCAATAATATACTTATACAATATTATAATCAATATTATGTATTAAGATTGAAGAAGAAGAAGACTATTATGTATTAACAGATTAGCATATGTCAATGATGATTGCTGTCGGAGGACCGCCAGCTACGTGACCGGGCAATATCAGGACTCCATATTATAATTACAAATCATAACAGATAGCATGATGGATAGACAGATAGATAGATAGATAGATAGACAGACAGATAGAAGCAGGAAATCAGGGGATGAGATAGGTAGTGTGTCAGCAAGAATTGAGCAATGGTAAACATGCTTACACACTCTAACTCAAGGAATGCTTGATAGGCACACGAGCAGCGTCTCGTGACCATACACACACATACACACATACTCACACACAGGCTTCTAGAAGCTTCACATCAGTATATTTCACGTGACACGACCCCTGCTAAAATAGGAATTTAGGAAGCAGAGCTCAGAAGGAGACTGGCCATAGAACCGACAGGTAGTAGGGTGAAGGAGGCTAGCAACATGGGCGAAAGAGTAGAAGAGAGAGAGAGAGAGCGAGACAAGGAGGTAGCTTGCGGGACTCTACTTTATACTTCACTCGTGTGTGAGAGACTGTTAATATTTCCAAGACAAATAAAAATAGTCCCATACTTATCTTTACCTCTCCTGTCATTGCATGACAATGGGAATAAAGATTATCTACTTACAAAACTACTCACATATAACAACCGCTCGTCCACGAGTCTAATATATGTATAACTGATCTACAAAACTTCACTACAAGAAGTTACAAAGTTATTGTAAGAATAAGATTGACAGGAGTTGAGACACTAAAGAAGAAATAACTGATGTGATTTAGACGTGCAAGGTGTACTTGGCTTTTAGGGGCCGGAACAAAGGTACGGACAGATTGTACTGAGAAGTTACGGACTAAGGCAGATTCGCAAGGAGCAACGTTGCCAGGAAAAATTGTTAGGAGGTACGCAGCACAAACTCGAGAGTTAGGTGTGAGAAAGGCACATCTGTCGAGGTCACTTGAGGAGATGAAGGCAATATCGAGATGATCATGGGAGAGAAGAAAGTACTCTCAAGAGATAGAGGCTTGTACCAGGGAGCTATTGTACCAGATGGGAAAAGGAACGATGTGAAAGAGATCGAATGTGATAGAAGAACGAAGAGGGATATGAACAATTATATCTTTAGTAAGGAATGTGACCTCTAGGACTGGGTAGTAGTGTTCTAAAGAGGAAAATGAAATCACAGGAGACAAGTCAAAGATTGAGTGAGCCCATTCCAAGGTAGAGCGAAGGTCAGAGAGAGGTACTAAATCTTGGGTGACACGACCATCAACAGCATTGACTAAAATACGAATTAGGCCAGAAACTTAGGGGACAAGAGAGTCCAGAGAAACCTGCAAATTATCTACATGTAATTTTACATACATCAACTCTGATGTAATGTTTACTTTCGATACTTCATGCTTAAGAATTGACGTAAAATTATTTAAGGTATTTGTAACATCGTTTAAATGGTGTGTGATCTCTTGTAGCATAGAATGTTGAACACTTAGCACCTTTTCCTGGGACCCTAGAGCATTTGCTAATTGAAATAAGTCTTCCTTAAATCCAGAGAGGTCACGGGCAGTCGCTACACCAAATAATTCGCTCAGAATTTCTCTTCCAAGATCAAAAAGTCCACGTTTCACTCGTGAGCGGCCCACAGGCGTTTGGTTAGGGAAGGAGTCTTTGAGATGGTTGAACTGATAATGAATATAATCTAACTTCCAGCAGATGGGTAGGTAGAGTGGGTACCAAAATGTGTCTGTGGGATGTTGATTTTTAATATCTGACAGAAGTCCCTGCAAGTCCTCTAGCTGACGTGCAAAGTCAGGCAGGGCGATGGCCATGGTGGCCAGCGGCTCTAGGTCGTAGCGCAAGGAGACTGCATCCTTCATCACCATTACCTCGCCTCCTGCGCCAATCACAGCCCCGGGCAGTTCGACACCATCGTCCTCACCTGATCCAGACCTGACTAGAGTCAGCACTGCCAGCACGTAGACCCATAGCATCTTTCCTATAAAATGAATTGATGTTAGAGATGATGTTAATGCAGATGGTAACGACAGTGGGAGATGATAGCGTCATGCATGAGACTTAGTGGCAGAATGCAATGTGGCACGATAGTTATTAACAGTAGGGGTAGGTTGAGTAGTAGTGTCAGAAGAAGGGCTTAGAGAAGAGGATGAAGGTTGAGTAGGAGTTTGTTGTGGTGAAGATGTGGTCTCTCTCAGTGGCTCCTCCAAGACTATGCATTTTGATGCATGTTCGAGATCATCTGCATGCACCCATCTCGTCCTATCACTGCCTTCAGTACTCCATCCGGGCATTACCAATTCCGTAGACTTCCATTCGTTTGAGACATGCACCATCGGCGTTCATGCGGCTAATTCATACAGTTTTCGCCGGCATGATAGGTCACTCAGTTTTGCTTATCTAGATGATGTCATAATCGCTAGTCACTTGGTAGAGGAACACAGAAAAATTGGCCAAAGTGTTCACTAGACTCAAACAAGCTGGACTTAAGATCAAACTATCAAAGTGTGACTTTTTACGTAACAAACTCCAATTCCTAGGACATGTTGTTGACGCTCACGGAATTCATACATCAGATGACAAGGTCAAAGCCGTGACAAATTTCCCAACTCCAACCAACACTGATGCTGTATGCAGTTTCCTCGGTCTTAATGGCTATTACTGCAGATATATTAAAGGGTACGCCCAGACAGCTGTGCCATTAACAAAATTGCTAAAGAGGGATGTATCTTTTGTGTGGGCTGATGAACAGGCAACCGCATTTACAACACTGAAAAATGCCGTAGCACAATCCCCGGTTTTGGCATTCCCTGATTATTCAAAACCATTTCTTCTCTGTACTGATGCTTCCGGAGTAGGCCTAGGTGCCGTTCTCATGCAAAATGACTCCGAAGGGAAGAAACGTGTCATTGCCTATGCCAGCCGTGTGATAAACTCCCCAGAAAAGCCCTTGTCGTGGTCTGGTCTCTAAAACATTTCCACGACATCATCTACGGTTATCCTGTTCACATCTAAACAGACCATCTTCCCTCATATGACAGGCGAAGGCAGGTAGTGAGGGGAATGGTGGAGGCTTACGTGGCTGTGGTGGTGTGGTGGTAGGTGGGGTATTGGTGTGGAGGAAGTCCCAAAACCACACCAAAGCTGCAAGGATGATTCTGTAACTACGGAAAAACCACACAAGGACTGCAAAAAGGGCTGGAGGCTGGAGCAGAGATAGACTGTGTGTCGTCGTAGGAAGAACAGCACCAATTAACTTATTGAAGCAACTACCTGCAGAATCCACTCATCCCAAGAGGAAGTCTGATCTCCCAATATGTGATGCAGACACTCCAATATGTTCCTATTCTGGCATTCCACTAGGCCATTCGAGGCTGGATGATGGGCCACTATATTGCATTTCTTAATTCTGTATCGAAGACAAATTTCTTCCAGTACTGAATTATTGAACTCTGACCCGTTATCAGTTAAAATTACTTCTGGTGTTGTGAAAGGGCAAATTACTGAATTATAAAGACATGTGCCACTGTGTTAGCAGATTTTTCATGCAGTGGAGCTAAGATAACAAATCTAGAGAAATGATCAACTACCACTAATAGATAGACGAAGCCAGATTCTGTACGAGGCAGCTTCAGAAGATCAAGAGAGACAGTTTGCCAAGGTTTTGATGGTACTGGGTACTGCAATATAGGAGCAGGTTGACAGGTTGTCCCTTTATGACGGGCACATGATAAACATGCATCGCAGTGTGCTTCTATATCTCTTTGCATAGTAGGCCAATAATATGACAGATGTGCTTGCTGTAAGCTTGTCTTTGCCAGAGTGTGATGCATGAAGGGAGTAGTGGATTAAATGAAGAGCAGCAGGAATTAAGTCTGTTGGAATGACTAGTTGCTTAACTTTGTGATGAGGTATGTTGTTACCTTTTAGCACTGAGTGTTTATAGAGCAATTCATTGTTAAGGAAGAAATCAGATATAGGGACTGGTAACTTTGGCAAGGAAGAATCATCGCCTGACTCTAGAAAATATACGACCTGTGACCATACGGGGTCCACACACTGGAACGCATGTAGTGTGTCATAACCGAATGCCAAGTATACATCGCAGCCGGTTGAGACTGTGGCTACATGCCGCGAGAGGGCATCGGCTACAACATTGGACTTCCCAGGAACGTGTTCAAGTGTTGGATTATAGTCATTCACAGTGACTGCCCAACGTGCAAGTCGACTGGTAGGGTTACTTCCCCGAAACAGGTCACATGAGAGAAGATGGTCTATTTTGATGTGAACAGGATAACCGTAGATGATGTCGCGGAAATGTTTTAGAGACAAGACCACGGCAAAGGCTTCCTAGTGAGTTACACTGTAATTCTTTTCTGTGGAGTTTAACACACAGCTGGCATAGGCAATGACACATTTCTTCCCTTCGGAGTCATTTTGCATGAGAACGGCACCAGTCTCTCCAGAGGCGTGGGTTCAAATCCCACTGCTGCCACCAAATGTTAATGTAGGTTAATGCCCCTTGATGCCAGTCGTAGGTGAATTCAAAGTCTCTGACTAGTTTTCTGATAATATATTAAGCACCGCCTTATATCTTCACACAACAGCCATGAAAACCACCCATGTCCAAACCCAGACTGTTGTTAACTGCTCAACTCTCACCAGCTAGGCGGTGGTGGCCACAAAACTCATGGTTCAGCAAAACTTGAATCAAGCCGGACATTAGTAAGTGCTCAGTGGCACCCTACTTGGATCCTACTTACAACTACTTACATACTACACTTACACACTACATAATATTACAAATGGTTACAAACAAATGCAAACTTTACCACTGTTCCACAGAGGGTCCTATTCCTCGTATATATATATATATATATATATATATATATATATATATATATATATATATATATATATATATATATATATATACAGAGAGAGAGAGAGAGAGAGAGAGAGAGAGAGAGAGAGAGAGAGAGTGGAGCCACATGGAGAGACAGGCTGATGAATGAGGATATAAAGGAGCGTTGTGGTGTGGATGTGGCTGTGATAGGAAGTGTTATGAGGAACACACTGAGGTGGTTTAACCATGTGGAGAGGATGGAGGGTGAACGACTGACGACGTGAGTGTATGTGAGTGCGGTGGAGGGGGGATGCGGGAGGGGGAGGCCGAGGATGAGATGGAGGGATGGGGTGGAGAGGTATATGAGAGAGGGGGTGTGAATTGGGAGCAGGGCAGTGAAATTGCGGGAGACAGGACGACGTGGAGGCGATTTGTTTGTGTCCACCCCAAACGGGATTGAGGAGTCTGGCAATATATATATATATATATATATATATATATATATATATATATATATATATATATATATATATATATATATATATATATATATATCATCTCATCAGCCGTTTAAGTATCCACTGCAGGACCGGCCTATCCTTACCGAAGTCGGGACGATACAGCCAATGTATCTCTACCAAGTGGCTTAAGCTATTTAATAGAGATTCTATGTAGGGTGAGAAGTGCTTGTAAGTGTAATTGTAGTGTTGGAGTGTCTTTGGATGTGTGTGTAGTCTGAGAACCAAGTGTAATCGGCCCGCACAAGCCGACTGGGTGCAAGCATAGTTAATAGTATGCGACACTGGTTCAACCACAGCACCTCTTGCGTTCGCGATTGCAGTACGTGGCCTGAAGAACGCTCACAAAGTTTATTATCCTGGCGTGGCGCGAACCCTTGTTCTTTAGTGTACGAAAACACACATATTACCAATGTACAACAGAGGCTCATTATATATATATATATATATATATATATATATATATATATATATATATATATATATATATATATATCCCATTGGATCCGAGGGGTGCTGTGGGAGGCATGGCTCTGGGTGGGTACTAAGCGTACCTCCCTACACCTATCGACTCATAGTCTCGAAGCTCATAAGTCCGAGCCCGAGAGTTCCCTACATTATAAAGACTTGAAAAATCCCAGTTCTGTCCAGTATTCCAGACACCAGGCTCCAATGGGATATATATATATATATATATATATATATATATATATATATATAGATAGATAGATAGATAGATAGATATTCATATATGGATATATATATATATATATATATATATATATAGATAGATAGATAGATAGATAGATATTCATATATAAATATATATATATATATATATATATATATATATATATATATATATATATATATATATATATATATATATATATATATGGAGCCTCAGTGGTACAGTGTGCGTTTTGTACACGGGTGGGCCAGGGTTTGCGCTCCGCCAGGAAAATAAACTTTGGGAGTGTTCACCCGACCACGTACTGCATTGGCGGACCCAAGGGGTGCTGTGGTTGAACCAGTGTAGCTTACTGTAAAGTATGCTTGCACCTAGTCGGCTTGAGCGGGCCGATTACACTCGGTTCATAGACTACACACACATCCAAAGCCACTCCAACACTGCAGTTACACTTACAAGCACTTCTCACCCTACATACAATCTCTACCAGACTGCCTAAGCCACTTGATAGAGATACATTGGCTGTATCGTCCCGACTTCGGTCGGGATCGGCTGGTCCTGCAGGGGATACTCAAACGGCTGATGATATATATATATATATATATATATATATATATATATATAAAATCGTGAGAGCTTCAAATATCTGTCTCCCTAATGTTAAAATCTCCCCTCACTTATTCATCATCGTCCTCACCCTCTCACTACACTTCGCTCAGTTATTTTATAAATGTTAATATTTATCGTCATTTAAAAAAAAATTTAATATACTGTAATTTGGTAAGTATTCTTATTCTGGCCCAATCTTTCTAGCATTCAGCTACTTTTTGAAATATTTACTGTGTTTTTCATTTTCTTCTTACCACTGCTTTTCATAGTTTTCCCCTCTTTCGTTTCCGCAGCTTATGCTCTTTTTCCTGCAGTTTCATCATCTGTTCTTACAGTCATCATTTTCTTCCCATTACAGTAATTCGTTTCACTTCCCACCCTCTTTCATTACAAACACTCTTCAACGTCACCATTTACTCTCCGTACTAGCCATCTTCTTGACATTTTCCCCTCCATGTTCTCTGTCTGTCTGTCTGTCTATTTGTCTCTAGGTGCTATATGCTGACAACCACATGGTAAAAGGAAACAAAATATCACGAGCGCTTTGGTGCATTCACTTCTTCAAGGGAGGGCAAAGTGAAGGAAGTGGAGAACACTTGTAATCTTCGTACAGGAAGGAGAGGAAAGTCCCGAGGGAGCTGACTGAAGTCACTTACTGCCATCAGTGTTCTAAACTTGCATCCTTATTTCTAGTTAAATAAATAATAAAATAAATATTTCATACGTAAAAAATATTTCTTTAATCATAAATTTATGAACAACAATGAATTATACACCGTACGGTAGCGCAATTGAAGAATGTCGTAGGATTAATTTCTTAAAAATAATTAATAGGGTGTGGGAAGGGGAATACCATACATTGCCTTCCTGACCTACCCTAGTCAATACTCTCTCTTCCAGTATATTTATACTGTGTAAAGTACAGGTTTCTCTCTCTATCTCTCTCTCTCTCTCGTAGATCACCTGTCTTTATTTCATTCTTTGCTGCAAGTATTCTTTAGCGATCTGGATTTTTTTCGTTCTTGTGCAGATTCTCATCCCTATTCTCCCAGTTTGCTCTATTGTACAGTAATCTCAATTACATTATCTCTTAATAACTTCATTATCATTACTGCCTTCATTATCTTCTCATCCCTTCATTTCCTACCCCATTCTTTCGTCTCTTACTTGCGGTTACAGTATCACTTCGTCTCCCAAGCTCCCCCCATTATCATTCCCATTCTCCACTTATCACCCCCACCTAATCCCACTTCCCACCTCCTTCTCAAGCCCCGCCTCCATCAACTAACTCATTACACCTAATTCTCCCTCATGACGCCACCCGTTACCACACAAAGAAGTCATGCATTACACACTGAATGACGCCATGACTCCAAGCCACCACCACGCTCTGACTCTCACGTTCCTTACTCTGTGTGATGAGTTGTGAGTGCCTTGATAGCACAGGTGGGAGCTGGGAAAAAGCAAGAAGAGAAAGCTTGACAGAGTGCTCTAACACTGGAAATTCTATAATAGATCAAAAGTTATACAGTGCGTGTTGTTGATGGTTGCAATATTTTTGTAAGGAAAATACTTATGAGTGTATGTTGTGCATGCATTTCATGATGCACAAAATTTCTTTTCTTTTACTGAATGAATGGAAACAGAAGGCATGCACATAAATTTCATGTTACTAAAGAAAATGTTTATATTTTATTCAGGTTCAAAATGTAAACAATGTAATACTAATGAATTAGGAGACGATATAAACCCAGAATGAAATGCTCGCGTCTAATCATACACAACTACGAGGATCGCCAGTCTGTATAAACTCAAGTACGTAGTTTCGATTCCGGGCAGAGAAGAGGATGCGACTGAAATAGTCCAAACACAAAATGGTTATAGCAGGGAATGATTGTGGGGGTAACTATAGCAAGTCCCTGCACGGTACAAAACTTTGTGGTGTTGTCTTTAATTATGTGTAGGATCAGTGTGCTGGGTGTGGTCACGCTGGAGTCTTGTTTCTTCATTCGTTATCCAAATGCTCAGAAATGCACCACAAACCTCTGATAACCGGGGAGTGGTACAATCAAAATGGCTGAATTTCCCTTGAATTTTGAGGAATATTTACTACTGGAGGAGGAGGAGGAGGAGGAGAGAGTAGATGTGTAGGACGACTTACATGGGAGGAATGGATAGCAAGTGTCTAGATTTAGCTGGATTATGCTATGAAGGTATAGTTTCTGGTGTACTTAAATAACAGGAATGTATTCGCTTTTGATGCGCCAAGAATGTGAATCATATACTTAGGGAGAGCATTCATGTGAGTTTCTTCAACTGTATTATTTAAAAATGCTTTATAATTCCATATTCTATGAGTGGCAAGAGCTGGTTGGCAGAATTTTATGCAGGGAAGTAAATGGCCAGGATTTGGCACTCCTTTTTACCTTGACAGTTGTCATATTGACTGTCGGATAGGTGAATGTGACGTTACTTGAGTTTTGGCCTATCAGGTTGAACCAGGACTCCAAGGGATTGAATGGTGAAAGAGTGTGAGTGTGGCCCATTCATTTAGGCAAACATTGGTTAGTACCACATTGTATCAGGTTCTTCCTGGTTCTCAGGACCCTGCCTCATCCCATCTTAGGGTGGGAAAGAAGGTCTGGATGACGATGAATATAAATTCCCACAACAGTATTCTGTTTCAGCTCTATAGTCCTGTCTGTTAATCCTACGCTAAGGCATTCCTCAGTCATTCTTCACTAAACCTCTCATCCTTAAGTGATTTTATCATCCATTGATTTTTTTTTTTTTTCATAAACTTTGGACTTATAACTAATTCTCGTTTTCATTATACATAATATCCCTCCCACTCTCTCTGATGTTCATATACTTTTCACACCTCTCCAGGTAAACCGGTTATCTTCATGTTCTTACCAATCACTGACACTTATACTTTGTGTCTAAACAGATATTAACTTCTGTTACTTCTTTTTTCCACATTTTCCTATCCCACACTCTCTTTCCCGGCACGCCTCTGTTCCCAAAATCTCATATTCTTCTCCGGCTCTCGTCCCTCTAGTTCGCTCACCTTTCATATTATTCCCCATTTCCTTCCCCATCCTCATAACTTGCTTGGTCTTGTGGACACAGAGCATCTTTTCTTAACCTGTTCATTTCCTTACTACCTCATTTTTCCAAAAGGCGCATTAATACTGTTTTGTCCTATTTATGCACGGACTATTAAATAACTGCAGTAACATACAAGGGAATATTTAATAGTAAACTGCAAAATACACCGGGGAAGAAAAGGTGTTATGACGCCTGAAAGTACCACATACTTATGGCTCCCTCTCTCCCTCTCACCTCACCAACCATTTTACCTAACATTTCTTCCTGCCACACAACCCTGCCACCATCCAGTCAGTCTTTTCCAAACTTTTCAGTTGCTCTCAGCCTCACGGTAGTATTCAGCCACTTTCATAATAAAGGTCATATTTCTGCTCATTAAATTTAGGTGAAAGCTGCTCCATTATATCCATGTTCAGTTAAGGACATGCAGGGAAGTGAGGCAAGATGCTGCATGTGGTTCGTCACTTATGTTATAGATTTACCATAATTATGTACCCGTCTGTTTAGATATAATATTTCTAATAATTATGCACCCTACCACTAAATCTTTAACTCTGGCAAAACAGTGGTTAATGAATTTTTACTGTGCATGCTCTCAGAAAAAAGGAATTTCAGTATGCGGGAATAATTCATCATTTTCATTAAT
The DNA here is from genome assembly GCF_032717465.1 of Coenobita brevimanus. Classification (NCBI taxonomy): domain Eukaryota; kingdom Metazoa; phylum Arthropoda; class Malacostraca; order Decapoda; family Coenobitidae; genus Coenobita; species Coenobita brevimanus. Next base: position 21,554,950 of record NC_136981.1, read on the forward strand.
CATGTTGCATTCATTCAGTACTACGGCATTCGTTCGGATAAGAACAAACTTTGCTCCACTAGATTTGCATCAGAAAAATAAAAATTCCCCCGGTCATGAGTTTTAATTGACAGGAGGGGAGTGACGCTGATTTAATATATCAGTGAGGATGGAATGTGGCGTGTGGTTGTGAGTCGGGTGGGGTGGGTGGAGAGGGATGAAAGGGACATTGTATTCACTAAGCGCGGAGAGGGAGGGAACTACAGCACTTAAGCTACTAGGTCAGTGGAGTACAGTTTGATGGTACAGATAAAGGAACACACACACACACACACACACACACACACACACACACACACACACACACACACACAAAGATGTTTCTATTTGTTGCTGACAAGCAATACTGCATCATATTAATGATCCACACACCACTTTCTGCTACTTCTTTATATGAATTTATCTACGTTAATGCCTGACTCCGTATTCACTGAAGGGGTCCCTTGACAAATGAACATCCAGCTAGTTCTGCTACTACTCAGTAACGAGCCATTTTCGCTCCAAACAGTGTGTTCCTTCAGATATCATTCACTCTCTCTCTCTCTCTCTCTCTCTCTCTCTCTCTTACGAAATGTTTGTGTTTCGTCTAGCATCTCCCCTCTCCCCTCGACAGAGTTCTCGCTATACATGCTCCCCACCATTCTACTTTTTCAACTCACTCTTCTATCTCCCTCCTCTTTCCTTATAATAAGTTTTCTCTCCTAGATCTTTGAACCCATCATTCTGTCTTTCCTGATTTTATTTCCTTTTCCTCTGTTCTCTTTCTTTTTATTCCTCACGTCCTTTGCAATGCAGTCTTGTGTCCCTGTTTTAACCCTCATCAGGTTTTGCTTTTCTATCCTCCCCTTCCCTCGTCTCCACATCCTTCGTACTTGACTCAAGTCCCTTTTCTCGTGCTTCCTTTTCATTCCCTCTTCTAATCCCCCCCCCCCTTTGTTTTTGTAAGTGAATATTTTTAGTTCAGCTTTGTCTTCCCTTTTTATCCTTCCCATTTTTCCACACCATTCTTAATCTCTCCTCTCCATTCCGTCCCTTCCTTCATTTCTTTCCTTTTCCAACGCGAAAATTGGCACCAGAACTTCTTACACTAGGGTCCTGGGGCTTAAAATACGGTTGCCATCGGGTCCTCGTATATTAGTTGGGTTTGGGGCGACATGAATTCAGTGAGTGTGGGGGAGCAGCGACGAGTTTGTGGGGTCTGGTGGCATTAACGATAATAATGTTTGTATCAATAATAAAATTACTATTGTATGAATAATTCTAGTGATGATAATTATACGAAAACATAAAAAAAAAAAAAAAATTAAAACTCTCATTAACCTACCCTCATTTCCATCACTGACCTGGAAGGGATTGGGTGAAAGAGTCATGGAAAACGGTATGGTATGAGAAAGAGTGACAGCACGGGGGACGAAGATGAGAATTTGACTGTGAAATGTGGAATTCTAAGTAAGAATTAGGATGACGACTCCCTATCAAACAAAGGAAAGAAAAGCTGAAGACATAAGTAAAGAGAAGGAGATAATAAAATACGAGAAGAACTGAATGGAGGAAAGAGGGAAGGAAAAGATAAGAAAGAAAAGAAAATGTAAAATTTTTCATTGCTGGATCTGGCAAACGTCAGTAAATTTCTCTGCCACTAACTGACAATGCAAATCAGAGACAGGGGTGGATTGTACTAGTTTCTCAGACAGTCCTGATCTGATTCTAATCAACAATGGCGAAAGAGTAATGGGTCAGCCAAGAGACTGACATATTGTCTTTGAGAACCATAGACATAGCAAGGTCAACATAAAAAAATTTCACTCTATTTAGGCCAATTCTGGGAAGAACTGAGGGTATGGAAAGACAAGGGGAGACGATATTAAGGAAAATCAGTCGTAAGTCTAGGTCACAGGACAAGGTTAATGTTAGACCCATGTGCGGTTGTGTGTGTGTGTGTTATTTTATTATGTGAGGAAGAAGGAACCAAAGGCAACGAGCCAGCAAAACTGTTTCTTCCAAGAGAAAAACAAAATCTAAGAGTGTCAAATGCAAGATCCATTCATTTCAAGATGCCTGGACACACTGTGTTTGAAAGACTGGAGATCACAGGAAGCAGGAAATACAGACAGAGGGAGACAGTTCTAGAGTTGACCTGTTGCATAACTAAAGGACTGGGAGTAACGGTTAACTCTTGCATAAGGGAGTTGGACAGAAAAGGGGTGAGAGTTTGCCGTAGACGGGTGCTATGCGCACGTCGTAGAGGTGGAGGAATGGATGAAGACAGTTCATAGGAACAGTGACCATTGAAGTTGCGATAGAAAAGAGATAAAGATGCAACAGTGTGGCGACGAGACAAAGGTTGAACGGAGTCAGTAAGAGGGGGAGAGTTAATGAGACGAAAAGCCTTTGACTCCACCCGATTGAGAAGAGCTGTATGTGGGGAGCCTTCCCACACATGAGAGTTGTACTCCACGCAGGGGCGGATAAAACCCCTGTATAGAGTCAACAATTGTGCAGGGTTAAAAAAGGAATTGAGTCGGCTTAGCACACCCAATCTCTTGCAAGCAGATTTTACAAGAGATGTAATATGATCTTTCCAAGATAAGTCCCGAGTAAATGAAACCCCGAGCATGTTAAACGATGATGCAGGATTAAGCTGAACATTATTAAACATTATTGGGTATACCTGTGGAAGATTCTGTCTGGATGATAGGTGCGAAAACCGAGTCTTTGATGCATTAAAAACAACAAGATTATTTTTACCCCAGTCAGAGATACGAGCCAAGTCAGACATTAGGTGTGCCATAGCCTCATCCCTTATTTGTTGAAGTAACTGCTGAGATGGACGTTGTGGAAATTGAATGGAAAGGTGAAGGGTGGAGTCATCAGTGTATGAGTGGATAGGGTTAGATATACAGCTTAGAAGGTCACTGATGAATAAATGGAAGAGAGTTGGTGATAGGACAGAGCCCTGAGGAACACCACTGTTGATAGATCTAGAAGAACGATGGCCGTCTACAACAGTGGCTATAGAACGACCAGAAAGGAAGCTAGTGATGAAGGCACAGATAGAAGGATAGAAACCGTAAGAGGGCAGTTTGGAAATTAAAGATTTATGCCAGACTCTCTCGAAAGCCTTTGAGATGTCAAGTGCAATGGCAAAGCTTTCGCCAAAGTCCCGAAAGGAGGATGACCAGGAGTCTGAAAGGCAGGTGAGAAGATCGCCTGTGGAGCGTCCCTGGCGGAACCCATACTGACGATGAGAAAGAAGGTTGTGATAGGAAAGATGCTTTAAAATTTTTCTATTAAGAATAGACTCAAAAATTTTTGAGATACAGGATGTTAAAGCAATTGGACGATAGTTAGAGGGTTGGGAATGGTCACTTTTCTTTGGGACTGGCTGAATGAGAGCAAACTTCCAGCAAGAAGGAAAGGTACAAGTTGATAGACAAAGGCGAAAGAGTTTGCCTAGGCAGGGTGTAAGCACAGAAGCACAGTTCTTGAGAACAACAGGAGGGACTCCATTAGGCCCATATGCCTTATTAGTATTGAGGCCTGTGATGGCAGAAAATACATCAGCTGAAGGAATTTTAATGTTAGCCATGAGGAAGTCAGAGGGGGGAAATGGTGGAGGAACAGCACTGGAATCGTCTAAGGTGGAATTGGAGGAGAAAGTCTGAGTGAAGAGATCTGCCTTATCAGTAGAAGAAATAGCTACAGAGCCATCAGAGTAAAAAAGAGGAGGGAAGGATGATGAGGTAAAGTTGTTAGAAAGGTTCTTGGCAAGGTGCCAGAAGGAGCGGGAGGAAATCGAGTTAGAGAGTTGAGAGCGTTTTGTACAGATGCCCTGGAAAGAGGAAATTATAGAGGTATAAAGCATTTAGATCAGATAATGAAGGTAATGGAGAGAGTTTTAGAAGGTATGATTAGAGAAAGAGTGAATATTGATGAGATGCAGTTTGGGTTTATGCCAGGTAAGGGGACCACTGATGCCATATTCATTGTTCGACAGCGTCAGGAAAAATATATTGGTAGGTGAAGGGATCTTTATTCTGTTTTTGTTGATTTGGAAAAGGCCTTTGACAGAGTCCCTAGAGAGATGGTGAAGTGGGCAATGAGAAAGCTTGGCTTGGAGGAGTGGCTGGTTAGGGTGGTTATGGCTATAAATAAATAAATAATGAGGAAGGTTTTACATGATAATTGTACACAGAATAAGTGTACTACATACGAGGTGAATGGGTGATGGAATGAAGGAATGACACCTATTTTTGCATGTACTCTGAAGAGCGAGTAGCAATCGCTGAATGCAAGAAACAGTGCAAGTTCAGTGTCGTCTCCATCATACAGGGGAGACCATCAATATGAACTCCACTGAGTATTTTTGTAGAGCTGAACATGAAAGGAAATGCATAGCATATAAATAATTCTTTCATATTAAGGTAATGTTAGACATTTTTTGATCAGACATGTATTAATATTTACTCAAGGAAAAAAAAGTAATAATATTGTTAATATACTTCATCAAAATGTGTCGTAAATGATATATGATACAAAAGTAAATGAGAATCATGTAAGAAGTAATCGATCTGGACTTTTGCATCGTATGCTGGTCATAGGTCCAAGTCGAAGGAGGCTAAGAGTCCCTGATTTAGAGTGAAACAATCCAGCGTTGTGAATAGTTTCCTGGGTTGGAGTACAGCCTTTGAATCTGGGGTGGGGGGGGAGCTTGAATATTGCCTTCATTAACATGTCCACTAAGAGAGTCAGCCAACCGAATAAATCTCTCTGTATTAGACAAGTCCAAAATATAAATATACATGGTGGGCGTGAAGTGGTTATAATTGATAAATGCCTCGGGTATAAGTCGAACTCATGACCTTGAGATTATTCTCATGCTCTGCTAACTGCGCCACCGAGGCTTGAAAAGTGTTATTTCATCAGATAATTAAATTGTTAATAAAGTAACGTTTAAATTAACAGTTTATTTTCGAGGACGTCTTTTATATTCTGTTGTAGTCACCGACAGACGGTTTTTTTTTAAGCTTAAAAGACACTTTTGAAATATCTTGCAACCATTACAACTAACCTCTTAACACCAAGGACGCAATTCGATTTGTTGTGGGTGCTTTCTCAATATTATTGTTTGTTCTTGCAAAAGTTACGGAAGGATGAAGAGATCAGAACACACTGTGGAGTCGATTAAAAAATTACTGGTACGCACACACGACGAAACAGTATGACATCATAGACATCAAATAACCACATAGAAGTTGACCTGCATTTAGAGAAGTACCATGAATCACTTGCAATCAGCATTTCCTTTTTTAGCCATAGGAATTGGACTGTTATTCACTGCACATTCTAATGATGTGATAATGGCTTCATGTACCACATGTCATGGTTCCACCCTGAATGTCAGTATGTATGATATTTAGTGTGGTAAGCAATACCGCGTATTGTCATGTAACTTGTCGGAATGAATGACTAGTATCAAAACCATCATGGTATGGTCACCACGAGAGTGGAGGAGAAAGTTCTGTCTTCAATTAGAATGCAATGATTACATAAACTCCTTCATTACGGTAGGTCTGTTCAAAGCTGAATGAATACCTCTACAGCAGTCCATTATTATATAGAAATTAATTAACGTACGAAAGGGATTCACTAATTGTTTTCTGGTGTCCATTTCTTGGAATTCCTATCAAGGATGTACGAATCGGCTTGCACTTTTGAAAATGAAAATGACAAATTCTCATCGTAGGTGCTGATGTTTAGTTAATACGGTGTCACGAATCAAATTCGCGACATTTCCCTTTTGTGAGAAGCCACGAACTATTAGTGGAAAACTCACTGTGCATCGTTCAGTTAACCGCTCATTCGGACGGAAGCTTTGTCAAATCAATTTTTCATTGTCATACGTGATCGTCTTTGTGTGAGACATTAGCGCTTCCGCTGAGCGATTCGTTTTGCGTGCGTTTTGCTCACTCGACCGTTAAAAAATGCGGCCTATTGCTCCCCTTTTTTTCCCACGACTTACTCAGTCAAGTGTTTGCTGTGATGGGGAGAGGACCTGTGCAGCAGTGTGAGAGGTCAGCTAGTACCCAAACCCCACTTTACAGTTCTCCAAGCTCCCACCTTTAGTTCTCCAGCTTTGGGTGATATACCGCATTCATCGACTAGTATTTCCTTTTTGTATTTTCCTAGTTTTAAGAGCTTAGTTAAGGTGTTTTTCCTAGGCATAAGAATTTAGCTCGAGTGAGTGAGTGAGTACGATCTCTTTATTTGAATTCATTTGAAGTGTAACGTTAAATTTATTTTTGTAATCAATAAATTTAACAGTTCTTTTCCTTGAGCTTAATGTAATGTAAACTCTTGTTTCATTTTTCCACGATTAAGCTTATTTTCCATATAGCTCCTAGCTTGCATAAACGTTTTGCTATCCATAACTGGTACTTAGGCCAGTCTTGTATTAAACTTAAAATCCGTTGTGTCTCCTAGGAGTTAAGCACCAGCAAGAGCCTGATATTATTATTAGTATTAGTTATTTATTGTCAGGGGTGAAATAACTTTCTCCAGAGGCTAACACTACTAAGAAACAGCAATTGAGTAATTAGTCTCTGCTGTGTACTGTTGAGGAAGTTTATAAATTCTCGTTCTTAGAGAATCGTGCGAAGAAGTCAGCGTAACGTAATCGTTGCTTGATTTAGTAAGACAATCATTGTCCCTGCTCTTCAGTATTATTGAATATTATTATCAATTAAATAATATTTAGCATTTATTTTTAAAAACCCCGTGTTTTATTTTAAAAACCCCGTGACATACGGTCTGTCCTAGCAGACCAGTCAACAGCACAGAAGATACCACGGAAGATACCACCTTCAAGATCAACTCGTGCAATACTGATGTTCGTTACGAAGCAGCGCCTGTTCACAGCCAAACGCGGCGAAACGTATGAGGGTTTTTTTCTTGGATGGACACTGCATTTGATTCCCTTCCCTCATTTCTCAAGAGGTATATAATAGTGTACACGTCACTCAGTGTTTTAGATAAGTAGTTCTTAATCCTTGGGCCGCTACCCAAAAGTGGGTCGCCATCACCCATCAGGTAGGTTGGCCGTAATGTCAAGTGACTCTCCATAGTTTCCATTTCGTTCCTAGCGGCCACAAGAAATGTTCTGTGCTATGCATAGCCACTTCACATTAAGTTTTAATGGTTTAAGTGGATTATTAAGGCTACACATCCATGTGTGGATTTCTCATCAAGGGAATTTGATTGTGATTAAAAGCTACAAATATTCAGCAATGATAATTTTTCCTAAGAACCTTATCAGTCTTGTAGCAAAGTTAAGTCGTATATAAACCAAAGTTCTATGTATAAATGGATCAAGTAGTTATATGTGTGTGTGTGTGTGTGTGTGTGTGTGTGTGTGTGTGTGTGTGTGTATTTATGCGCGCACGCGACAGTATTACCATGGGAATGTTGGTTGGCCTCAAAAACATGTTCGTAAGAGAAATTGACCAATATGGAATAGACATTAAATCTACGGATTTTTCAACCCGTGTTTAATGTATTTAATGGTATGTGTTTGTAAGGTTTCGTGTTTGGTTCCATAAAACCATAACAAAAAATAAATAAATAAATAATGAGGAAGGTGTTCGATGATAATCATACACAAAAGAAGTGTACCACATAGAAATGAAGGGATGAAGGAATGGCACGTATTATTGCATGTCCTCTGAAGAGGGAGTAGCAAACGTAGAATGCAAGAAACTGTACAAGTTCAGTGTCGTCTCAATCATACAGGGAAGACCATAAATATGAACTCTACTGAATATTTCTGTAGAGCTGAACATTAAAGAAAATGCGTAGCACGGAAATAATTCATTCATATTAATGTAATGATACATATTTTTATTAGTCTTGTATTTATCTTTGCTCATGAAAAAAAAAAGTAATTATATTATTAATACACTTCATCAAAATGTGTCATAAATGATATATGATACTGAAGTAAATGAGAATCTTGTAAGAAGTAATCGATTGCAAAGTTTGCATCTTATGCTGGTCATAGGTCCGAGTCGAAGGAGGCTAAGAGTCCCTGAGTTAGAGTGTAACAATCCAACTTTGTGAATAGTTTAGTGAATAGTTGGATTACAGCCTTTCAATCTGGGGTGGGTGGGGGGGCTTGGAACTTGCCTTCATTAACTTCTTCACTCTGAGAGTCAGTCAACAGAATAAAACTTTCTGTATTAGGAAAGTGTAAAATATAAATATACTCGGCGGGAGTGAAGTTATTAAAATGGTAATGCCTCGGATAAGAGCAAGACCTTGAGATTATTCTCATGCGCTGCCAACTGCGCCACTGAGGCTTGAAAAGTGTTATTTCATCAGTTAATTAAATTGTTAATAATGAAACGTTTGAATTAACAGTTTAATTTCGAGGACGTCTTTTATATTCTGTTGTAGTCACCGACAGACGGTTTTCTTAAAAGACTCTCCTGAAATATCTAGCAACTATTACCACTAACCTCTTAAACCCGAGGAAGCAAATCGATTTGTTGTGGCTGCGTTTACAATGTTATTTTTGTTCTTGCAAAAGTTACGGAGGGATGAAGAGATCAGAACACACTGCAGTTTCGAGTAAAAAATTACTAGTACGGACAGACGACGAAACAGTAATACATAATAGACATCAAATAACCATATAGAGGTTCATCTGCTTTCGTGGGAGTGCCATGAATCACTTGCAATGAGCATTTTTTTTTTTTTACAAGAACTGGACTGTTATTCACTGCACATTCTAATGGTGTAATGACTGCATGTACCACATGACATGGTTCCACTGTGAACTCAAATATGTATGATATTTAGTCTGATAAGCAATACCGGGTTTTGTCATGTATCCTGATGGAATGAATCACAAGTATCAAAACCTTAATGATATAGTTACCACGAGAGTGGAGGTGAAAGTACTGTCTTGAATCAGGGTGCCATGATTACAAGAACGCCTTCATTACGGTAGGTTTGTTCAGAGCTGACTGAATACCTCTACAGCAGTTCATTATTATATAGTAATTTATTATCGCACGAAAGGGTTCACTAATCGTTTTCCGGTGTCTTTTTCTTGAAATTCCTGTCGAGGATGTACAAACCGGCACGAACTTTAGAAAATGAAAATGACAAATCATCATCGTAGGTGCTGATGTTTAATTAATGCGGTCTGGTCTACCAGACCAATCAACCGCACGGAAGATACCATGGAAGATACCACCTTCAAGACCAACCCATGAAATACTGATGTTCGTTACGAAGAAGCGCCTGTCCACAGCCAATCGCGCCGAAACGTATGAGGGATTTTCTTTCTTGGATTGACACTGCATTTGATTCTCTTCCCTCATTTCTCAAGAGGAATATAGTACTGTACACATCACCTAATGTTTTAGGTAAGTAGTTCTTAATCCTTGGGCCGCGACCCAAAAATTAGTCGCCATAACCCATCAGGTAGGTTTGGCTGTAATGTCAAGTGACTCTCCATAGTTTCCATGTCGTTCAGAGGGGCCACAGCAAAAGTTCTGTGATACACATAGCCACTTTGCATAGGTTTTAATGGTTTAAGTGGCTTATTAAGGCTACACATCCATGTGTGGATTCTTCATCAAGGGAATTTGATTGTGATTAAAAGATGCAAATATTCAGCAGTGATAATTATTCCTAAGAACGTATCAGCCTAGTTGCCAAGGTAAGTCGTATATAAAGCACAGTCCAATGTATAAATGGATCAAGTAGTTTTGTGTGTGTGTGTGTGTGTGTGTGTGTGTGTGTGTGTGTGTGTGTGAGAGAGAGAGAGAGAGAGAGAGAGAGACAGACAGACAGACAGACAGACAGAGACAGAGACAGAGAGATTGTGTGCGACAGTATTACCTTGGGAATGAAGTTTGCCCTCAAAAACATGTCCGTAAGATAAATTGAGCAATAAGGAATAGACATTAAATCTAAGGATTTTTCTTCCCTTTTTTAATATTTTTTATGGTATGTGTTTGTAAAGTTTCATCCTTAGTTCCATGAAACCATTTCAAAAAATAAAGAAAATAAATAATGAGGAAGGTTTTCGATGATAATCATATACGGAACAAGTGTACCACATATGAAGTGAATGCGTGAGGGGATGAAGGAATGCCACCTTTTTTTGCATGTACTCTGAAGAGGGAGTAGCAAACGTTGAATGCAAGAAACTGTGCAAATTCACTGTCATCTTCATGATACGTCGCAGACCAAAAATATGAACTCTACTGAGTATTTTTGAAGAGCTGCGCATTACATACATGCATATCACGGAAATAATTCATACATATTTGGGTAATGTTTCATATTTTTAGGTCATTCATGTATGAGACAGCTTTAGCATGTACTCAGTAGGGACGGTGGCTGTTAGAGCCGAAGTGTTGACAAGTGGAGGTGTATGGTATGTAGGTGGACTACTGGGCCTTGGAAACCGACTGTGAAGCCTGTACCATCTATCTATCTATCTATCTATAATTTACTTATTTACTTATATTTATATTGTCACACTGCTACACACAGTAGAACCACCTCCCTTCACGCACACACACACACACACACACACACACACACACACACACACACACACAGGATTTCACGATAACAAGGACAAAGGGCTCAGTCACACAGGGAATCATGGGTGAATATACACAGCCGTCTTTCAAAATGAGAGAGAGAGAGAGAGAGAGAGAGAGAGAGAGAGAGAGAGAGGAGACGAGGCAATGCTCTAATTTCGTTTTTTATTAACAGAGGAGACCACCTATCTCTCTCTCTCTCTCTCTCTCTGCACTGAAGTATAACCTCGTTGACCACATTTTCTTTCAATGACTGAATCACTTTGACGCTAAGCAATACTAGTTTTATCCTATTTCCAGTAACTCTGACTATGACAACAGTCAAGTGGAGACGAGACGTGGGTTGATGATAGCAACATCAAATTATCCATTACGTCTGGCCTGAGGTATTCAGCAGTTTGAGGATTTGAATGTCTTTATTTCCGTGTCTTCTGATGTAAAGAGCTCACCAAATGTCCTAGCAACACCCTTGCTCACAATGACTGTGGTGAAAGAAACAATCTTAGCATTCTTTTGGCTGATAGTTTGGTATTTATACATACCAGTGAGGCAGACAAGGTGTTGGGACCACAGGTGCACCACATGTCACCTGCACATGTGTGACTATTGACGTCATGGACATACCGCCCACCTCACCCTGTGTTTGCCCTTTGTAAAGACTCTGGACTAGGTTAAATTAATATCTGCGTTCCTGAGGAAAAGGATGTCAGAAAAAGGATGTTTGAAATTCAGACACACTCATCTCCAGCCTTAACTGAATATGCTTGGTGTGTTGAGAATTATGAAGGATGGGGGTGTGGGTGCACTTAGTAATGAAACTTCCTATTGGACGAAGCGTCCCTGAAGTCATCAGCTGCACACTGATAGTTGCAGAGCCATCTCTACCTGCAGCTGTCATTAAGTACACGTCTCATCTGGGTAACAATAATTATGTTCTGCCACACCAGCAAGTACTGACATGTAACATGTAGCAATAATTTCGCTATCTTTGGGGGATCAGTGACCTGACTAAGTATTCTATGTCCAGATAAAGAAACACTAACACAGTGGTAGTAGTATTAATTTACTGACGAAAGTACAAAGCACATAACAAAACAAAATACAAGAATTATCCAACATGAATATTAAATAAACATTTCCATAACGGGAAAGGGCACAATAATTCGTTAATTATAAAGGTTGCTAATATTATAATAAGTAAACACAAAATTGGGACCACTATGGTATTATGTAAAACTCTACTCTCCACATTATAAAGACAACCCTAAGTACTGCTTGTACATAGTGACAAACTTCACTCAGGTGAGATTCTTCACTAATAAGTTTATCAATATAATTAAATGACAACTCATGGTAGTTATTACTGGAACCTGGGGTCAGTGGACAGTCTAGTAAAACATGTCATTCTGTTTGTACATGTACACCATCACACTGACAAACATGCTGTTCAGCGGGTGTACGACTCCACCTTCCAACTTTTATCCGGAGATTATGTAACAAGAGGCGCATTCCAGTAAATGATTCACGTTTATAGTCTGGTATAAACTCCTTGGTTATGTGCACTGGGCGAGCAGTCATGGATGGATTCTTGTCTGTTATGTAAGTTGTCAGTTTGCTTGCTCCAGGTGCTTTTTCTTGCACATACCTAGCTATGTTTTCTAGACGATTAGCATTTTCATTCCAAATTCTTGATGTTTCCAGGGTGTTTGCTTCTCTACAAAATGCACAAATGACATGATTTCACTATGTCTACCTGATTTCTTTGTGATTCCATGAATCTATATTTCCTTTCTGCTAATAGATCTTGTGATTGAGGGAAACCTGCATCTATCGTAAAAAAAAAAAAAAAAAAAAACTTTCAGCTAGTTTATTGCATTGCATCTCTATTACATTTACGCTATTTGTGAGCCATGATTCTGGGTTGTTTAATAATGCTCTCGTTACTGTGGCATCAAACATCATTCTTTTATAACTGAATGGCATCAACGTGTTACTGGCACAGAATTTAGAGAACTTGTTCACTATTGCCTCATTTGCTTTTTCGTGCAATGCCATAACTGTTCACATTAGCTGAGTCATTAAATTATGGAAAATATAGGTACTGATACGTAGTTTATTTGTAGCCCGCCACTCGTTAAGCATAGTTTGTCTCACCCCTGACCATTAATTCCAAAAAAAAAAAAAAAAAATCATTTTCATTTCACTGATTATCATCCACTATCCTTGCAGATTCCATATATAACAAGTTTCCTGAAACACATTTCTTGAGAAGTTGCAAGTATCACAGCATCATCCATTAACCCGTGGCGTCCCGGGGCCGTACTTCAACGTCCTGCAATTGCAAGGTTCATAATTTCCACAATTTTCAAAATTCGCACGAGATTTTCGTTTCGCCCGGGTACCCAAGCCTCCCCTACCTGCCGCCAGGCGGGCAGCGTCCTAGACCCCGCGTGACCCGCGCTCGCCCTTGTCTCGGTCACTCACCTGCTAGCACTGACCCAGGTCAGACATGGCGCGGAAAGGTCTCTCAGACGAGGAAATCGCATCCGTCCTGGAAGCCTTCACTGGAGACAGTGATTCTCCACTCGATGATGATGTGATGGATCGCGATTACGTCCAGGCAGAGGAAGAAATAAGTAGCAGTGATGAGGAGGTCCCTTCGCCCCGAAAAACGCGGTATGTGACATACCATAAGGCAAGGGAAGGCCAGCCTGCTCCCCAACCACGTGCAAAGCTATCTCTCCATCCTGAATCTGATAAGGACGAGGATGAGGACGATGAGGATGACGGAGGCCTAGGACGTGATATCGCCGCGTGGTTGGGAAAAGAGAAAATATCACCATGAGGATCAGAAGGTGGGGCGAGACGACACATAAGGTATGGTGAAAGTACTTTGTCTGGGGAAGTGGCAAGTGGTGTGGTGGGATTGCTGGGAGAAAGGGAAAGTGTTGTGGCGGCAGCGTGGGGTGAAAGTGAGAGTGGTGTGGGGGTAGTGCGGGGTGAAGGGGCAAGTGGTGTGAGGGAGGCAGCACGAGCACGTGGTGCTCGTAGGCCTAGGGGAGAGGAGGTTGAGTCACTCCCCAGCACTTCTTTCGCCCCTGAATATTCCCAAACTTCCTCCCCACAGCCCCAGGATGTGGGGAAAGGAAAGAAAGGGAAGGGAAAGGGTAAAGGAAAAGGGAGAGGGAAGAGAAGTGCGAGTGATGAGAGGCGCCGCTCTCCACCTCCCCAACCTCCCCCACCACCCTCACCTCCCCACCCTGACGAAGGGGACGATGGTGACGTGGTTAGTGTAAGTGGAAAGAATTGTTATCAAAACTACACCCACTGTGTAAATCTGGTCAGTAAATATGTGATAGCAAGGAAATAAAGTGGAAACGGGTGTAATGTTAGCATGAATGAAACGTATAAGTTGAACATTACTGTAAGTTGTCATAATTGATGTCACGAGTACACCCACATTCTGGTCAGTAAGTATGTGATAGGAATTATATACAGTGGAAGATGTTGTAATGTTAGTAGTAAGGTATTTTATAAGTTGATTACTAGTGTAAGATGAAACAAATGATATCGCGATAACACTCCCTGTGTAAGTACGCGCAAATATGACGCTCAGTTCCATCGTAAGTTCAGAAATGATGTGATATCAATTATATCAAGTGTTTACATGTGCAATGTTAGTGGAGAATTATTATATAAGTACAAAAATAGGTTGTAAGTTGAAATAGTTGTCATAGCGACTTCACCGTGTGTGTTATTATGCGCTATTATTACGCTATATATTTACGTAAGGCCTGAAATAATCTCAAAACAGTTCTATAAAGTTGAAAAGTGTATAATAATATTAGAAAAGTATTATGTAAGTAGAAAAAGCACAATACGAGTTGAAACAACAGTCACAGCGAGTTCACTCACTACGTAAATAAGCGCTAACATTACGCTAAATGTTATCAAAAGGCCTGTGAATACGTAAAAACAGTTCAATAAAATGTAAAATGGTATAATGTTATTGTAGAAGTATTATGTTAGTAAAAAAAATTATATGTATCATGATTTTAGAATGTTAGCGATTCATCGTGACCAAGTTGGCCGATTTTGCTCGTTTCGCACGATGGTACAATGCTTATTTCTGCTCTATTTTTGTATAAAATCCAATATACTCTTTTATCACATGTTTTTATGTTTGTAATAAATTCATTTCTACTTACTTTCATTGGTTTCCCAGACTTATAATACCATAGAAAACGTTTGAGGCTCAGACCGCCTAGGGAGAACACGGGGCCAGGTGGGACCAAGGCATACCTGGTTAAGCTAATTAGGGACCCCGGGGACCAATTTCTTTGCCACCGACCATTGTTTCTAACCAAAAGCGAAAGTTTAAGCAAAAAAAAAAAAAAAGGTCGAAAAATGGTCGGGATTGGGGGGTACCAGTGGTCGAAAAGTGGTCGGGATGGGGCGGGTTAATAACAAGACATGTAAAAGCATAAAACCATCAGTCGCTACAGCTCTTTTCATCATTTGTACCATATGGTGAATTACAAAAGAAAACAACACGATGGAGCCCCCTGGCGAACGCCAATCGATGCGTCTATAGTTACTGATTTTAAAATGTTTTTTGTAGATGTATAAATGGTTTTCCAGCATCACTTTACCACATCCTAACTCTCTCAGTCTCTCTGCCAACTTCTCTCGGAGGACCCTATCATAAGCCTTGCTGAAATCAATAAATAAAACATACACTTTTACTCTATTTCATACTGCATAGTCATATAATAATGATGCATCCTCTGCCTTTCTGAGCACCAGCCTGGCATTTATCAATATTAAAATAAAATTTTAGCCTACTTACTGTAGTATCATCGTATCATAAATCTTGGCCAGTGTGTCCATTACGCTAATTCCCCTGTAATTACCACACATCAGTCTATTTCCTGATTTAAACAGCACAATGAGTTTGCTATAACACTAAGCTAGCGGGTAAAACGATCGAGTAACTAGGTACCAAATTGAATATCGGTAGGAAAAATATAAACCAAGGCACAGATAGTTGTCTAATTACATACTCCACTGTAACTCTTATATCTATGCTGTTAACAGCCAGGGCCAACTCATCACTAGTGAATGGGTCATCTAACACTGGTATGTAATGTGTCATTCTAACATCACTCTTATCAACATTCTTAGCATTTTCTGGGTTTAATACATTTTCAAAATATACCTTAAATTGATCGTCATTGGGTTTCTCCTCAACATTTTGCTGAATATTACCTTTCCAGTTAATAGAGACCCATATTAGTTTGCTGTCGTTAGAATCAACAAATGCTTCCATCGCTGGTGACTCATCCCAGACGTTATCCGTAGTGGATTGTTGCCTGGCGAAGCTGACGGCAGCCTCAGTGCCTCTACTTCGTCCCCTCCACCATTTTCTGTTACTACTGGGGGTGGCACGGTCTGCATTGCATTAATTATTCTGCCCAAGTCCACATCCTTACAAGGTACACTCTTCTGCAGCTTATATTGTGTCTTTGGAACGTATTGCAGGTGCCCTAGTGATGACTCCCTTCGCAGCAATGCGACCATCGACAAAGCCTCCCAACCATCGATTGATATCGTGACTCAAAGTGGGGCGTGATCAGAACCTGGAATATCATGGTTTACGTGTACACCTGTTATTAGGTCTACACATTCACCTGCCACAATGCACAGATCAGTTCTTGATATCTAGGTCTCACGCATCTTAAATGACAAATCATCCCTAACAATCTCCCATTGAAGTAGAGGTGGTTTGCTAAGACCAATATATTGTCGGTGCATATGTTCACTAATATCCTGCCGTGCTCGTTAACTACGTTGTCCCTTACGTCTCTACTCGTACGTGTTGCCGTTACTGTCATTGATGCGAGGTGTGCCAACGTGTATGTTGAAGTCGCCGAAAACGATGATTTTACCTGGATCCGCAATGTGTTGGGCTAGGGTACCGTAGCGCACTGGGTGGTAATAAGGAGTCATCCGGAGGTATGTATATGTCACTCAGCTTCAGTCTTGGCCACCAGGATAAAACCAACCAAATCTGACCCTCCTCATCTGTTTCCACTTGACTGATGTTTTCTATTAACTTACTCCTCAACAGCACAAGCAGCCCACCTCTGTGATGGCTTCCCTTGAAACAGTCTTGTAACAATAAATCCCGGGAAACTCAAGATGAATTATATCTTTGCCTCAAGTATCCATATAATATCATGCTTTAGAATATGCTTGATGATATTCGGTTCTTGAAGTTTATCCTTAAGACTGGCAGTGTTCCAGTAGCATGGTTTCAATTCACAGATGTTGTTGGACACTAGAAAAATTGGGGTGAGAACCTGTCAATAACTACTCCAGCTCCCTGTAATATCCAGTTTTTCCAGTTGTAACTTATATTTACTTCCACATTCTCTGCCCTCTCCTTCTCTTTCTGTCTTAAGAAGATATGCATTTTCCTTCCTTACTGCAGGATGAACACCCTTAAATATATATATATATATATATATATATATATATATATATATATATATATATATATATATATATATATATATATATATATATATATATATATATATCGTTACGGAACAGAGAGAGATAATGAACACTTTAAGTGAGAATACTAAAAATCACTACCGTCCCGCAAAGTTCCAGGTTCAAAACAAAAGAGTTAGGTAAAATTGCAAGTTAAAGTTTAATGCTCAAACTAACAACTAAACATTCAGGACTCATAAGGATAATGTAATGGCAAAAACAGGTTAAATATATGGTTAACTGCAAAAGCCTCTATTAACACAAAATTAGCAAGAGTAAATTTATTTAAGTCAGCCCTGATAAAATGAGAAAACCGGATAATGCTCAGTTAATGCAAGATATATTATTACAGATACAAAATATTATTAACAATGGCTGACACCTAAAACACATGAATCACAAAAACCTCACCAGGCCCACGAATCAACACCTTATGCCATACAGCACAAGAAAAAAAATGCAACAACGCTCATATTCAAATTACACAGCGGCTAGATGGTTGGAGAGTTCCCGAGCACTCACAAAAATAATAACAACTGTACAGGGGAGGACAGAGATGTGAACAAAATGAGGAGTAGATCTAAGTGGCAATTAATGCAGAGACTGAGCTCATTATATAAGGGCCGGAAGAGCTTGATACAACTTGTAAGAAGGATAGACTACCGCAAATGAAGCCATAGGGGACAAAGAGTTGACACTCCTGCTCTCAACAAGAGAAAGAACGACTTACTCTACTATAAGGGAGGAGGGGGGGGGGTGGAGTGAGGTAGAACACGCACTATGGAAGCCATAAGGCGAATCGTGATCAAACATGCAGCATACTGTAAGTTAGAATTATACAAAGGATGATGAAATCATAGGCTATGTAACACCTCCCCACAAAGAAAAAGAAATTTACAAAGGAAATTTCTTATTACTCTAAAACAATCTGTCTAAAGTCTAGATAAGCAATCTGCAATAACATTTTCTTTCCCCTTGATATGTTGTATGTCTAATGAATACTCCTGAAGAAGTAGACTTCATCTTCTCAATCTCTGATTTTATCTTTAAACTTACTAAGGAATTTCAGTGGGTTATGATCGGTATAAATGACTATGGGGTCAAAACCAGAACACAAATAAAATGAAAAATGCTGTAAACCCAAAATCAAGGCCAAAAGCTCTTTCTCAATAGTTGAGTACTTCTTTTGAGGTGGAGTGAACTTCTTACTGTAATAAGAAACAGGATGTTCAATACCCTGATCATCCTCTTGCAGCAAAACAGCCACAGCTCCTGTATCACTTGCATCAACAGCCATCTTAAAAGACTTAGCAAAATTTGGAGTAGCGAGCACTGGCTGACTTAATAGGATAGCTTTAAGTTTACTGAAAGAGGATTCACAATTATCGGTCCAGACAAATTTAACTCCATTTTTCAGTAGGTCTGTAAGTGGTGATACAAGAATTGAAAAGTTAAGAACAAATCTCCTGTAATAACCTACCATTCCCAAAAAATTTTGTAGCTCTTCTCTACTTTTAGGTCTGGGAAGATCACTTATAACCTGAACCTTAGCTCCTGGTGGTGCAACATGTCCATCATCAATTACGTACCCAAGGTACTGAACTTTAGCTTGACCAAACTCACACTTTGATAAATTAGCTACAAGATTAGCCTGAACCAAACGCTCAAGAAATTTACTGACATGGCATAGGTGATCTTTCCAGTTGTCACTGAAGATTAATACATCATCAATATAAACAACACACCCTGCCAAACCCTCTGTTACAACATTCATGAGCTTCTGAAAAGTGGCTGGTGCATTCTTCATACCATATGGCATTACAGAACATGCAAAAGTCTTTCCTAGTGTTACAAAACATGAGATTTCCCTAGCACGTTCAGTCATAGGTACTTGCCAGTATCCCTTTAACAAATCAAACTTACTTATGTACCCAGCCTTTCCGATCTTGTCTATGCAATCTTCCACACGAGGGAGAGGGTAAGTGTCTGTTTTGGTTATCTGATTAACACGTCTGTAGTCGATGCAAAGCCGCTGTGACCCACCTGGCTTAGGGACTAGAGTGACAGGAGAACTCCACTCGCTCTGACAGGGCTCAATCATCTTGTGGTCCAACAGGTAGCCAAGCTCCTTCTGGATGAGAGGAACTTTCACTGGGTTCACACGGTAAGGAGGCAGTTTAATTGGCTTTGCGTCTCCAACATCGACATCATGCATCAACACAGTGGTTCTTCCTGGAGTGGCACGGAACACTTGCGGGTACTCCTGCAGTAATGCCGAAAACTCCTGCCTTTCCTCGGGAGCTAGATTAGAAAGCTTAGTCTGGAGATCATTCATGATATCGGGATTCCTCCCCAAACTATCACTCAGGCTCATGCTGCATGGGAGAACTTCACTTGCAGACTCAGGTGGAACACCTACAGTGCAGACTGGGTTATTTTCGTCCCGCCTGTGATATAACTTTAGCATGTTGATGTGACAAAGTTCCTTGTTCTTTCTACGATCTGGTGTGGCGATGACATAGTTGACATCACTGAGTTTCTTCTCCACGAAATAAGGACCACTAAACTTGGCTTGAAGAGGTTGCCCATGCACCGGTAGCAGAATCAAAACCTGATCTCCTGGCTGAAAGTGGCGTAACCTGGACTTCTTATCATAACAAGTTTTCATCTTCTCCTGAGCAGCTCTTAAATTCTCTCTCACCAGCTGTAAAGCAGTGGACAGCCGTTCTTTGAACTTCATCACATACTCCAGCAGGTTGACGTCATCTTCCTCCGACAGCCAGCATTCCTTGAGTAGCTTAAGGGGTCCTCTTACTTCATGGCCAAACAGTAGTTCAAAGGGTGAGAAGCCCAGTGATTCATTTGGAGATTCTCTTGCGGCAAATACAATGAATGGAAGACCTTTATCCTAGTCTTTCTGATGTTCCAAACAGTATTTCTTGAGCATCGATTTGAGTGTTTGATGATATCTCTCCAACGCTCCTTGGGTCTGGGGATGGTAAGCTGAAGACGTGATCTGGGTGATGCCCAACTCTTTCAGAGACTGCTTGAAAATATTTGACATGAAATTACTTCCCCGGTCTGACTGTACCTCCTTGGGCAGACCAAACTTGGTGAAGAACCCTAGCATTTCCTTAACCACGTTCTTTGCTGAGATATTTCTAAGTGGAATGGCTTCAGGATAACGAGTAGCCATATCAATCAGGGTCAACACATAAGAAAATCCTGAAGAAGTCTTAGGAAGAGGGCCCACAATATCCACCAACACACGGGTGAATGGCACCTCAAAAGGAGGAATGGGAACTTGAGGTGCAACCTTTTCGGTCCGATTACACTTCCCCAACACTTGACAGGTGTGACAAGACTTACAATACCAGGAAACATCTCTGAAGATACCTGGCCAGTAGAAGTGTTTCAAAATGCGTGCCACAGTCTTCCTCACTCCAAGGTGTCCTGCCAAACTGGAATCATGAGCCGCTCTAATGATATCCTGCCTACAAACACGAGGGATGACAACTTGATGTACAACGTCCCATTCACAGTCGGCTGATGCTGTTGGGGGTCTCCACTTCCTGATAAGTACTCCTGACTTTATATAATAACAAGTAGAAGCACCAGCTGACTCTTCCTCACTGCAAGCAGAGTTAGATAGACCTTTCAACTCAGGGTCAGTAACCTGCAACTCAACCAACTCTTGACGAGACAAATTATCAACACTACGGGGTACTGCCTCATCTGGTGAGTGGTCCAAATTAGCAAGAAAAGTGTCAGCTAGGATAACATCATCATCATTATCCTCTAAATCACCAGTAACTTTAGACTTAGACCTAGTGACAGCACATGCAGAGATCACATCAGGGACATCACAATCCTGGGTCGCAGCCACTGGCTCACTAGACAACTGAGGAGCTGGACACACTTGACTTCCACCAATATCATTTCCAAGTAAGAAAGTTACACCTGACATTGGGAGTGTCTCAACCAACCCAACCATAACGGAACCATTAACAAAACCAGACTCTAAATTCACTCTGCACAGAGGGACAGAGAAGTAATTATTCCCTACACCTTGTAAGATTACAGTTTCATCAGAGGAATTAACATTAGAGCCTAGAACACTTGTCAGCATAAGGGATTGGCAAGCACCTGTATCACGATATATTTTAACTGATTTCCTGTCATTACTGTCCAGAGGACTGACAAAACCATCAGACAGGAAATTAGCACATGAACTCTTGAGAGTGTCACCCACGTTACTGCTCAAAAGAGGAGCATTATCATGAGAATTTAATTTACCCCTCAAAGCAGGTTCAGTTAACTCGGTTAAAGAATTCTGGTAACTCTCAAGGGTGGACACTAGAACAATTGACTGAATATTTAAAGACTCCTTTTTGTTCACATCACGCTGTCTCCTGAAACATTTCTCCGTAGTATGACCAAGCTTACTACAATAAGTACATTAATTTTCTGAAATCTAGAGGTGAAGCTGGTATTTACTTCCTGAGAAACATCATCTTTATTCTCTTTCCTGTTACCTGTACTCTGAGTAGAGGCAACGTACTTACTCTCAGCTTTCCTTTTTTTCTTTAGAATATCTCTTGTGAGTGAGAACATATTCATCAGCTAAAACTGCAGCATCAGACAAATTCTCTATTCTTCTCTCATCAAGATATAGGCTTACATCTTTATTAATACACTTTTTGAAGTCGTCCAGCAAAATCATCTGCTTAAATTTACCAAAATCAGAATCCACATTCTTAGAATTTAACCACTGCTCTAACAGATCTTCTTTGATTTTTGCATACTCAACATGGGATTGCTTATCTTGCTTATAAGTTGTCCTGAATTTTACTCTATAGGCTTCAGGAACAAGCTCATAGGCCTTAAGAATCAAGCTCTTAACTACATCATAATTATCAGATTGATCCTGAGGCAAAGATGCATAAGTTACTTGAGCATTACCGGTGAGAACAGTTTGAAGGAGTACTGGCCAATACTTTTTGGGCCAATTAAAACCTGTAGCTACCCTCTCAAACAACTGAAAATACTTTGTTAAATGAGATTCATTAAAAGGAGGGACAAGTTAAACATTTTTAGCCACATCAAAATCATCAGAGCTAGATGATCCAGTTCCACATTGTTTCATGCGATATGCATGGTCTGCCTGAATCCTAGCAAATTCAACTTGTGCCCCAGCCTCCTTAACACGAGCCTCCTGCTTGGCTAGCTGTAACTTAGCTAATTCAATCTGCGTTTGCTCATTTGGAGGAGTTACATTAAACAAGCTTTCATTAATCATGTCAACAATTTGATCTTTAGAATGATGAGAGCGAACAGCAATTCCCAATTGTTGAGCAAGAAGCTTAAGTTCATTCTTTGTTCTGTTTTCTACATCACACACTGTTTGCACATTTGACAAAAAATCTTTGGCTTCATCAAGAGTAGTAATAGTAGACATCATGAATAAATCACAGTCACAAAATATCAAGCAATATCCTTATGATAATATCCTGAATATCCTGATAAGAGGTCGCCAAATTTATGTTACGGAACAGAGAGAGATAATGAACACTTTAAGTGAGAATACTAAAAATCATTACTGTCCCGCAAAGTTCCAGGTTAAAAACAAAAGAGTTAGGTAAAATTATAAGTTAATGTTTAATGCTCAAACTAACAACTAAACATTCAAGACTCATAAGGATAATGTAATGGCAAAAACAGATTAAATATATGGTTAACTGCAATAGCCTCTATTAACACGAAATTAGCAAGAGTAAATTTATCTAAGTCAGCCCTGATAAAATGAGAAAACCGGATAATGCTCAGTTAATGCAAGATATATTATTACAGATACAAAATATTATTAACAATGGCTGACACCTAAAACACATGAATCACAAAAACCTCACCAGGCCCACGAATCAACACCTTATGCCATACAGCACAAGAAAAAAAATGCAACAACGCTCATACTGAAATTACACAGCAGCTAGATGGTTGGAGACTTCCCGAGCACTCACAAAAATAATAACAACTGTACAGGGGAGGACAGAGATGTGAACAAAATGAGGAGTAGATCTAAGTGGCAATTAATGCAGAGACTGAGCTCATTATATAGGGGCCAGCAGAGCTTGATACATCTTGTAAGAAGGACGCGCAAATGAAGCCATAGGGGACAAAGAGTTGACACTCCTGCTCTGAACAAGAGAAAGAACGACTTACTCTACTATAAGGGAGGAGGGGGGGAGTGAGGTAGAACACGCACTATGGAAGCCACGAGGCGAATCGTGATCAAACATGCAGCATACTGTACGTTAGAATTATACAAAGGATGATGAAATCATAGGCTATGTAACAATATATATATATATATATATATATATAGATATATATATATATATATATATATATATATATGATAGGAAGCGTTATGAGGAACACACTGAGGTGGTTTAGCCATGTGGAGAGGATGGAGGGTGAAAGACTGACGAAGAGAGTGTATGTGAGTGAGGTGGAGGGGGGAAGAGGGAGGGGGAGGCCGAGGATGAGATGGAGGGATGGGGTGGAGAGCTATATGAGAGAGGGGTGTGTGAGTTGGGAGCAGGGCAGTGAAATGGCGGGGAACAGGGCGACTTGGAGGCGATTTGTTTGTGGCCACCCCAAACGGGATTGAGGCGTCTGGCAATATATATATATATATATATATATATATATATATATATATATATATATATATATTTACATTTGATATTGGTAGATTAGTGTCCTTTAGGCTTTTAGTTACCCTCAGGATGCTCTTTGTTCTGATCATTCAAAGTGACGTGAATAGGCCTCTTGTTCCTGTCGTTTAGTCTCCTGAGCCGCTTCACCACCCATCTGTGACGGTCGCCTGCTTCGATATAGCTCGCGACTTCCATCACCTTCCCAATCTTCTCGTCATCCGTACTGCCAGGCTCATCTGCAGCCACTGGTACCCCGGTTACTATAAGGTTTTGTCTCCAGCCTTTGTTGTCCAAGGCCTCCAAGAAAAGCTGCTTGTGGTGGATAATCTTGTATGCATCATCCAGCTTTTCAGACAGGCATATCACTTGTTTTAGTGCCGTCAGTTCAGCTACTGACTGCTTCACGCTTAACAGCTCTGCCAGCAGTACCAATTAGATGGCTCTTCCATTCGGGTATCGTTGATAAGGGTAGATAGAGCCTGTTTCAGTTAGCATTTTAAGATTTTTCTACGTCGCTTGGTATGAGTGAACGTACATTGGCAGCATCGCAATAGCCAGATGCATCTGCCATTCTCTTATTGTATTCTGATTGGTTTAGGTGTGGATACTATGGACGTGTTGCTATAGGCCTTCTGCACATGCGAAGAAGTCAACTTAAGATTTGAGGGAGAGGGTCAACCCGGTACCCAGATATTTAATGGGTTAGTCTGGCTAAATCCATATACGGTATTGGCTTGACCACTTTTTACCTTACTAGGTCCTAGCAATTCTTACACGCGTTTCAATGACAGCAAAGCATCTGTCAATATACTCTGAAGCATTAACACCAGATGTAGTAAACATTTCTGTTAAGTGTATGAATAGAGGGAAGGCCCCAGGAGATGAAATAGTAGCAGAATTACTGTCGGATGCAGGAGCAGAAACTCAAAACAGGCTGGCACACACATATATACTCAGGTTACTAAGAAAAAGAAAATTCCCAACACATGGTATAATGCAGTACTCAAAAGATCTTAGTAACCATCGACCCATTAAATTATTAGTTACTTACAAACTATTGACTAAACTCCCTATGAGCAGAATAACAAGAATTTGGAAGAAAAACAGCCTCGTGAGCAGGCATTCGATTACTGGTCATCTACACACAATGAATAGGTTAAGTGAGAAAACTACAGAATATAGTAACCATTGTGCTTGGGCTCTATCGATTAGGAAAAGGCTTTCGATTCGGTGGAGAACATAGCAATTATAAAGTCATTGCGGGAACAAAGAGTAAATGAAAACATTGTAAAACTGCTCGAAAACATAAGGTATATATAAAAGGAACTGTTAGAGTTAAAATTTACATAAAGACTCAGGGGAAAAAAAAAAATAGAAGGCGTGCATCAAGGAGATACATTTTCACAAAAATCATTTACAGCATGACTTGAAAACATTTTCACAAAGTTAGAATGACAGAACAAAGAGATTAACATAGATAAAGAAAACAAAGGATGTGCAGATCACACTGAATTAATCTTAGAAACATCAGAGATATTGTAAGAAATGTTAAGTTATTATGGGAAGTTTGAGAAGAAGACTAAAAATGAACTGGAGTAAAAATCAAAGTATCCAAATACACTACACCCAAGACCGTCATCAAAATAAACAAAGAATTTTTTGACGTAGTTGCGAAGTTCAATTACTTGGGATAAATACTAAAACTAACTAAAGACTTTGATAGCAAACTAAAAACGCATTACAACTGGATAGAAAGCTTTTGGTAAACACTGAGATATCAGGAAAAGTAACTTGCCACTGTGATTGAAACGAAATGTATAAAACGAATGTACAGTCCCAGCTATGACATACGGTTGTCAGACCTGGCAAGACAGTAGATGCAGAAATGAGATAGTGACGTTTGCACGCATAATCTGGCGTTGACTGGCTTATACGAATTCGTGGAGAAGGTTGGGGAGGCCTGTGTTCAGCAGCTGACTTGCAAGCGCAGATGATGCTGATATATATATATATATATATATATATATATATATATATATATATATATATATATATATATATATATATATATATATTGTTACATAGCCTATGATTTCATCATCCTCTGTGTAATTCTAACGTACAGTATGCTGCATGTTTGATCACGAGCGTGTTCTACCTCACTCCCCCCCTCCTCCCTTATAGTAGAGTAAGTCGTTCTTTCTCTTGTTCAGAGCAGGAGTGTCAACTCTTTGTCCCCTATGGCTTCATTTGCGCGTCCTTCTTACAAGTTGTATCAAGCTCTGCCGGCCCCTATATAATGAGCTCAGTCTCTGCATTAATTGCCACTTAGATCTACTCCTCAATTTGTTCACATCTCTGTCCTCCCCTGTACAGTTGTTATTATTGTGAGTGCTCAGGAAGTCTCCAACCATCTAGCAGCTGTGTAATTTGAGTATGAGTGTTATTACATTTTGTTCTTGTGTTGTATAGCATAAGGTGTTGATTCGAAGGCCTAGTAAAGTTTATGTAATTCATATTGTCAGCCAGTGGTAATAATATTTTGTATCTGTAATAATATATCTTGCGATAACTGAGCATTATCCAGTGATTTCTCATTTTATCAGGGCTGACTTAGATAAATTTACACTTGCTAATTTCGTGTTAATAGAGGCTATTGCAGTTAGTCATATATTTAACCTGTTTTTTGCCATTACATTATCCTTATGAGTCCTGAATGTTTTGTTGTTAGTTTGAGCATTAAACTTTAACTTGTAATTTTACCTAACTCTTTTGTTTTGAACCTGGAACTTTACGGGACAGTAGTGATTTTTAGTATTCTCACTTAAAGTGTACATTATCTTTCTCTGTTCCGTAACATAAATTTGGCGACCTCTTATCAGGATATTCAGGATATTATCATAAGGATATTGCTTGATATTTTGTGACTGTGATTTATTCATGATGTCTACTATTACTACTCTTGATGAAGCCAAAGATTTTTTGTCAAATGTGCAAACAGTGTGTGATGTAGAAAACAGAACAAAGAATAAACTTAAGCTTGTTGCTCAACAATTGGGAATTGCTGTTCGCTCTCATCATTCTAAAGATCAAATTGTTGACATGTTTAATGAAAGCTTGTTTAATGTAACTCCTCCAAATGAGCAAACGCAGATTGAATTAGCTAAGTTACAGCTAGCCCTGCAGGAGGCTCGTGCTAAGGAGGCTGAATTTCAGGCAAATGCTCCTATTCAGGAGGCACAGGCTCAGGCACAAATTGAACTTGCTAGGATTCAGGCAGACCATGAGTATCGCATGAAACAAGGTGGAACTGGATCATCTAGCTCTGATGATTTTGATGTGGCTAAAAATGTTAAACTTGTCCCTCCTTTTAATGAATCTGATTTAACAAAGTATTTTCAGTTGTTTGAGAGGGTAGCTATAGGTTTTAATTGGCCCAAAAAGTATTGGCCAGTACTCCTTCAAACTGTTCTCACCAGTAAAGCTCAAGTAACTTATGCATCTTTGCCTCAGGATCAATCTGATAATTATGATGTAGTTAAGAGCTTGATTCTTAAGGCCTATGAGCTTGTTCCTGAAGCCTATAGAGTAAAATTTAGGACAAGTTATAAGCAAGATAAGCAATCCCATGTTGAGTATGCAAAAATCAAAGAAGATTTGTTAGAGCAGTGGTTAAATTCTAAGAATGTGGATTCTGATTTTGGTAAATTTAAGCAGATGATTTTGCTGGAGGACTTCAAAAGATGTATTAATAAAGATGTAAGCCTATATCTTGATGAGAAAAGAATAGATAATTTGTCTGATGCTGCAGTTTTAGCTGATGAATATGTTCTCACTCACAAGAGATATTCTAAAGAAAAAAGGAAAGCTGAGAGTAAGTACGTTGTCTCTACTCAGAGTACAGGTAACAGGAAAGAGAATAAAGATGATGTTTCTCAGGAAGTAAATACCAGCTTCACCTCTAGATTTCAGAAAAGTAAATGTGCTTATATAGGACTACATAATAGATAGATAGATAAATAGATAGATAGAGGGACAGATAGAAGCAGGAAGTCAAATGATGAGAAGGTGTTGTGTCTGCAAGAATCTAGCAGCGCTAAACATGCTTACACGGAGGAAAGCTGACGACAGCGGCCAGTAAGGAGATGATGCAGTTAGCTGTCAGCAGTCCTCTCGTGAGAAAGATCTGTTGCCATGAGGAACATACGTGATACACCCCTACTACACCAGATTTTAGAAAAGAGAGTTTAGAAGGAGACAAGCGACCCTAGAGAGAGGTCGAGACGGAGATTAGCCTTAGAACAGAAAGAGAGAGAGATAGTGAGACAGGGAGGTAGCTACCCTGGACTTATACTCTTATACCTGTTTAATATTTCCAAGACAAATAAAAATAGTCCCATACTATTCTTTACCTCTCCCGTCACTACATGACATCTGGTGGGGAAACTACTAGAAGATATAAAAGCCGCTCGACCACAAGTCTAAAATATACTTCTCTACAAGTAACTACAAAGTCTTTATGACATTTGGTGGCAGCGGTGGGATCATCTCCTTACTGGCCGCTGTCGTCAGCTTTCCTCCGTGTAAGCATGTTTAGCGCTGCTAGATTCTCGCAGACACAACACCTTCTCATCATTTGACTTCCTGCTTCTATCTGTCTCTCTATCTATCTATTTATCTATCTATCTATTATGTAGTCCTATATGTTAAAGCTTGGAATTATTGAGCCTTCAGTTTCTCCGTGGAACGCTCCCCTTTTCTTTGTGCCCAAGAGAAATGGAGAAATGCGTGCGGTAGTAGATTACCGTAAACTAAATAATCACACCATCCCAGACAGATTTCCCATGCCATTGCTAAGTGATGTTCTACAGAATATTGGTCCTGAGAATAATATATTCTCGACCATCGATCTCCTAAACGGATACTATCAGATTCCGGTATCTCAGGAGTCACGTAAATACACTGCCTTTTCAACAAACACAGGCCATTATCAATATACAAGAATGCCAATGGGACTGAGGACAGCCCCCGGTACGTTCCAGCGTCTTATGAATTACGTATTGTCCGGAATTTTAGGACAAGGAATATTTGTTTATCTTGACGATATTATTATCGCAACGAAGAATATTAAGGATCATCTCAGGAAATTAGACTTACTCTTACAAAAGCTTAGTGATGCTGGATTAAAAATTAAACTTTCTAAATGCAAATTTTGCTTTAAGGAAATAAATTTCTTAGGCCACAAATTAAGTTCTGATGGTATTCACACCACTGATGACAAAATACAGGCAGTGAGAGATTTTCCTGAACCCACTACGACTGACGAAGTTAGACAATTTTTAGGTCTGGCTGGGTACTATAGGTCCTTCGTACCACAGTTCTCTCATATAGCCTTCCCTCTATTCCAACTACTCAAAAAAGATGCTGTATTCCAATGGGAAGAAGAACAAAAAAGGGCATTTAACAATCTAAAAATTAAACTAACAAATGCACCTTGTTTAGCATATCCGAATTACACGAAATCATTTCTTATTTGTACAGACGCATCAGTTAAAGGATTAGGGGCTGTACTGATGCAGGAAGATAAAAGAGGAAAGAATCAACCAATTGCATTTGCCAGCAGACAAACAAGAGGTGCGGAGAAAAATTATAGCACTACAGACTTAGAGGCACTTGCAGTGATTTTTGCATTACAAAAGTTTCGAGATTTGGTATATGGTTACGAAATCCACTTATTCACCGACCATAAACCACTGGTGGGTATGTTTAAAGAAAAACTCCTTTCTGGGAGGAGACCAAGATGGAAATGTACAGTTGAAAACTACAATGTACAAATACATTATATACAAGGTAAAATGAATATAGTAGCTGATGCATTATCTAGGAACCCGAACACAATTCAGGTCGCGGCGTTAGATCTCAAAGGAAATATCCCAAACCACGAGGATATCGCAAAGGCACAAAGACTTGACCCAGTATGGTCAAAAGTAATATACAAGTTAGAAAGTGGAGATGACATACAATTACCCAAACTGCATGTCCCACTTGAACAATTCACAATGGTCAATAATACATTATACAAAATTAACTCTAAACAACCAAAACGCCAAAGAAATACTAACCAGTTGGTAGTACCTAATGACATGATACCCCAAGTATTACGAATGATACACGACAGCCCACATGCAGGACACCCTGGAAAGGATAAGACATTCAACCAAGCCCAGCTATTATATTACTGGCCTTCATTACGAAGAGATATAAACAATCATATAGACAGATGCGAATCATGTGCGAAACACAAAGGATACCCAATCACACCTGCACCGATGGGTAATTACCCTGTACCACATCAACCATGGGACGTTGTCGCTGTTGATTTACTCAAGATGCCATTATCATACAATAATAACCTATACTTATTCGTAGCAACGGATCATTTTTCTCGTTATGTCATTTTAGCTCCAATTAAAGATAAGACAGCAGAGACAGTAGCAAAGGCAATAACAGATAATGTAATATGTCGCTTTACTACCCCAAAGGTATTAATAAGTGATAATGGAGGAGAATTTAATTCTGAGATCTTACAAGAAATATGTAAACAATACAACATTAAAAAGGTTAACGTTTTGGCCTATCACCCAGCATCGAATGGGTTGGTAGAGAGACAAAATAAAAAGGTATTAGATGTGCTACGACACATTCTCAGTGAAAATTATGCAAGCTGGGATGATTGGATTCCCAGAGTAGAGGCCTCCATTAATGGGTCTATAAATAAATCCATTGGTGACACACCACATTTCATTATATATGGCACAGATAAAAAATTACCATATGAGCTCCTAGAAGGTGACAGCATGCCTATATACAATTACGATGATTACTCTAAACTCCGTTTACGTGAATTCCAGGACATTCACAAAAGAGTGCAAAAACAATTAACGATGTCCAAGGAAGAAATGACGGAGGCATTTAACAAGAAGGCAAAAGATTCACCTATCAGCTTAGGAGACATTGTTTACGGAGTCATTCATACGAGAGACAATAAATTATCCCCTAAATTTGAGGGCCCATACAGAGTAATTAACATAAAGGCAAACAAAGTTTTAATTAAGTCACTTTCAAGTGGCGAGGAAAAACAAGTTCATATTGACCATTTAAAACGAGTTTCAAGGGAATTATCACATAATTATTCAGCCTCGGATACAACCGAACAGGTGAACGTACCTCAAGAAACCAAGCAAGAACACAACAATGATTACAAAAAGAAATTAAGGTCATATACCAAACAATCGAACATAGGTGCAACTATTCCAATGAAATCTACAGTACATCATTTACGAGAATTAAATATAGATTTAAACTCCTTCTATAAATGAAATAACAACCAACCGTAACGCACATCATCACTATCATCAACCACAGCTTTATAGGAAATTAATAGATTTTTTTTTTTTCGGTAGGTTACGATGAAGGGACTTATGCTATGGATTCTCCTATACATAGTAAGAGTATATGCGCACCTAGACCCCAAGCATATAGTACGACAAGGATGCCTCATAGCTCCAACGGCCACGACTACAATCGTCAAGGACGTCATGAATACTGAAATAAGTCTAGATTACTTGTATGACTTACCTACTTATGTAGAAAGACTTGCGACGCCGATGCGAACTCTGGACTTCAAGATAGGGAATTATGTTTCACAATCACATATCACCAAGGAAGTGGATGAAATGGTGAAGTTAGCGAAATGGAAACTAGAACAGGCGAAGTCAACTATGCTCGTCATGATCCAAGATCTCCCATCTTATGGAACGGAGGTGCTGAGCGACAGGAACAACATCACACGTACTCGCCAAAAGCGCGGTTTGTTCGATCTGGGCGGCGCAATTCTTGGGAACATCTTTGGATTGGCTACAGAGGATGACCTTAAAGAAATAAACAACAAATTTAATAAGATAGCTCAGGTACTAACATACCAGGATAAATTCATCACAGGACAGAACTCGGCAATGAAGACAATTGTGAAAAATCTGAAACAAGCAGAAAACGTAGCTCTCGAGAGTATAGATAAAATAAATGACTTAGAGGGCAACGTTACTCTTTTCCAGCACTTCTCCATCATCACAGAACATATTGACACGATTCTACTACAATTAGAGAACACTAGAGATCATTTCAGGGCACTTATGCAAGGAATTTCGAATGCTGGTGATGGCAAGATCACGAATGACTTACTCCCAGTTCATGAGCTACGTCAGATAGTTAGTCAAGGCATACATAAACATAAATTGAAGCCATTGTTCCGCAGTAGGGAATTTATGCAATATTACCCATACTTAGAAGCAACACTAACACCAACATCAGTGATAGTTCATGTACCATTCATCACGGAAGACCTGTTCACAGTATACCAAATACACCCCTTCCCCTATAGAAACAACAACACTTTAGTCATCATCAACATCAACACAGACACCGAACTCATCATGGTCTCCAAGAGACGAGACACTGTCACTTTCGCAAGTGAGTCAACGATTGAGCGAAAGTGCCGCACATCCTTACATACTGTTCATCTTTGTCCTGCGTACATTTTCACGTTTCAGCCTACTGATACGGTCCCTTGTGAAATGGCTATCATCAGCAATAACAATATTCATCATCATTGCAACTTCACCTTTGCTCCAGATAAACTTGTACACCATCAACGCATTGGACACTCGCAGTTTTTTTATTTCCCTCATAACACATCAGTTTACATAGTCTGTCCAGATATACCACCATCTCATACATCAGCCTCAGGATTATACATAGCACCAGACTACTGTGCGGTATTTACACCATCCATGTCTACTTTTTCCACCATCAATCACTACGCCATTATCAACCATACACACAAACATTTCCACCCACTGCCTGATATGAACTTAAACATGAGCACAAGTATTAAGCTGACTTCACCTAAGTTTGAAACTATGCAGCTGATCAATGAAACAATGAAGCCCTGGGAAGATTTGAGTTTGAGTATGTTCAACCCATATTATGTGTATAGCCAAGCACCTTCTGTCTTTATAATCATCTGCATTGTAGTTGCAGTATTGCTGTTGGCAATGCACAGAATGCATGCAAGAATTGCTAATTTGGAGTCATTGTTTAGTGGGGGGAGAGTTAACATCACAGTTAACCACCCTGAATGAAGTGTATATATTTTGTATATAGTATTAATTATATACATAAAAAAAAAATAAAAATAAAAATAATAATAATAACACAAAGAAGAATGACCCATATATGGCTGACCAGTACCATTATCTTTGAATGAAATATTAATAACTCTTACAATAATCTTAATTTTAAACTATTTTTATTCTTGCATGTATGCATTTCACTATAATAACCCAAGTACATACTGTATTACAGTTAAATAATTTACTTTAATGCATTTATTCCAATATGTATTCAACTTATTTAAAATGTAATATTACTGAATAATCACTATTTACTATGAATAATATATGTATACAATATTCATACAATTATGTTACTTTACAATATTATGTATTTCACTTAATTAGCTTATAAGTTCATTATAATGTGTATGTAGTATGTATTAATATATTATAACTATTAAATGTCGATGGTACGCCATTTTCGCGCGGCCGAGCAAATATAGGACTACATAATAGATAGATAGATAAATAGATAGATAGAGAGACAGATAGAAGCAGGAAGTCAAATGATGAGAAGGTGTTGTGTCTGCGAGAATCTAGCAGCGCTAAACATGCTTACACGGAGGAAAGCTGACGACAGCGGCCAGTAAGGAGATGATGCAGTTAGCTGTCAGCAGTCCTCTCGTGAGAAAGATCTGTTGCCATGAGGAACATACGTGATACACCCCTACTACACCAGATTTTAGAAAAGAGAGTTTAGAAGGAGACAAGCGACCCTAGAGAGAGGTCGAGACGGAGATTAGCCTTAGAACAGAAAGAGAGAGAGATAGCGAGACAGGGAGGTAGCTACCCGGGACTTATACTCTTATACCTGTTTAATATTTCCAAGACAAATAAAAATAGTCCCATACTATTCTTTACCTCTCCCGTCACTACATGACATCTGGTGGGGAAACTACTACAAGATATAAAAGCCGCTCGACCACAGGTCTAAAATATACTTCTCTACAAGTAACTACAAAGTCTTTATGACACTTATTGTAGTAAGCTTGGTCATACTATGGAGAAATGTTTCAGGAGACAGCGTGATGTGAACAAAAAGGAGTCTTTAAATATTCAGTCAATTGGTCTAGTGTCCACCCTTGAGAGTTCCCAGAATTCTTTAACTGAGTTAACTGAACCTGCTTTGAGGGGTAAATTAAATCCTTATGATGAAGCTTCTCTTTTGAGCAGTAATGTGGGTGACACTCTCAAGAGTTCATGTGCTAATTTCCTGTCTGATGATTTTGTCAGTCCTCTGGACAGTAATGACAGGAAATCAGTTAAAATATATCGTGATACAGGTGCTTGCCAATCCCTTATGCTGACCAGTGTTCTAGGCTCTAATGTTAATTCCTCTGATGAAACTGTAATCTTACAAGGTGTAGGGAATAATTACTTCTCTGTCCCTCTGTGCAGAGTGAATTTAGAGTCTGGTTTTGTTGATGGTTCCGTTATGGTTGGGTTGGTTGAGACACTCCCAATGTCAGGTGTAACTTTCTTACTTGGAAATGATATTGGTGGAAGTCAAGTGTGTCCAGCTCCTCAGTTGTCTAGTGAGCCAGTGGCTGCGGCCCAGGACTGTGATGTCCCTGATGTGTTCTTTGCATGTGCTGTCACTAGGGCTAAGTCTAAAGTTACTGGTGATTTAGAGGATAATGATGATGATGATGTTATCCTAGCTGACACATTTCTTGCTAATTTGGACCACTCACCAGATGAGGCAGTACCCCGTAGTGTTGATAATTTGTCTCGTCAAGAGTTGGTTGAGTTGCAGGTTGCTGACCCTGAGTTGAAAGGTCTAGCTAACTCTACTTGCAGTGAGGAAGAGTCAGCTGGTGCTTCTACTTGTTATTATATAAAGTCAGGAGTACTTATGAGAAAGTGGAGACCCCCAACAGCATCAGCCGACTGTGAATGGGAGGTTGTACATCAAGTTGTCATCCCTCGTGTTTGTAGGCAGGATATCATTAGAGTGGCTCATGATTCCAGTTTGGCAGGACACCTTGGAGTGAGGAAGACTGTGGCACGCATTTTGAAACACTTCTACCGGCCAGGTGTCTTCAGAGATGTTTCCTGGTATTTTAAGTCTTGTCACACCTGTCAAGTTGTGGGGAAGTGCAATCAGACTGAAAAGGTTGCACCTCTAGTTCCCATTCCTTCTTTTGAAGCGCCATTCACCCGTGTGTTGGTGGATATTGTGGGCCCTCTTCCTAAGACTTCTTCAGGATTTTCTTATGTGTTGACCCTGATTGATATGGCTACTCGTTATCTTGAAGCCATTCCACTTAGAAATATCTCAGCAAAGAACGTGGTTAAGGAAATGCTAGGGTTCTTCACCAAGTTTGGTCTACCCAAGGAGGTACAGTCAGACCGGGGAAGTAATTTCATGTCAAATGTTTTCAAGCAGTCTCTGAAAGAGTTGGGCATCACCCAGATCACGTCTTCAGCTTACCATCCCCAGACCCAAGGAGCGTTGGAGAGATATCATCAAACACTCAAATCGATGCTCAAGAAATACTGTTTGGAACATCAGAAAGACTGGGATAAAGGTCTTCCATTCGTTGTATTTGCCGCAAGAAAATCTCCAAATGAATCACTGGGCTTCTCACCTTTTGAACTACTGTTTGGCCATGAAGTAAGAGGACCCCTTAAGCTACTCAAGGAATGCTGGCTGTCGGAGGAAGATGACGTCAACCTGCTGGAGTATGTGATGAAGTTCAAAGAACGGCTGTCCACTGCTTTACAGCTGGCGAGAGAGAATTTAGGAGCTGCTCAGGAGAAGATGAAGACTTGGTATGATAAGAAGTTCGGGTTACGCCACTTTCAGCCAGGAGATCAGGTTTTGATTCTGCTACCAGTGCATGGGCAACCTCTTCAAGCCAAGTTTAGTGGTCCTTATTTCATGGAGAAGAAACTCAGTGATGTCAACTATGTCATCGCCACACCAGATCGTAGAAAGAACAAGGAACTTTGTCACATCAACATGCTAAAGTTATATCACAGGCGGGACGAAAATAACCCAGTCTGCACTGTATCTGTTCCACCCGAGTCTGCAAGTGAAGTTCTCCCATGCAGCATGAGCCTGAGTGATAGTTTGGGGAAGAATCCTGATATCATGAATGATCTCCAGACTAAGCTTTCTCATCTAGCTCCCGAGGATAGGCAAGAGTTTTCGGCATTACTGCAGGAGTACCCGCAAGTGTTCCGTGCCACTCCAGGAAGAACCACTGTGTTGATACATGATGTCGATGTTGGAGACGCAAAGCCAATTAAACTGCCTCCTTACCATGTGAACCCAGTGAAAGTTCCTCTCATCCAGAAGGAGCTTGGCTACCTGTTGGACCACAAGATGATTGAGCCCTGTCAGAGCGAGTGGAGTTCTCCTGTCACTCTAGTCTCTAAGCCAGGTGGGTCACAGCGGCTTTGCATCGACTATAGACGTGTTAATCAGATAACCAAAACAGACACTTACCCTCTCCCTCGTGTGGAAGATTGCATAGACAAAATCGGAAAGGCTGGGTACATAAGTAAGTTTGATTTGTTAAAGGGATACTGGCAAGTACACCCGCGAACCAAAGTTTCGGTACCCCCCATCGATGGAAGGAAGTGGAAGTCAGGGTTAGGGAGAGGGCAGGTGAACGGACAACCATGAGTGGTACTTTGGAACTGAGCTACGAGGCGAATAGTGAGAAACCTAATGACACTGGATTCGAAACATTTCCATGCTATTCACCTGCAAAACATTATGCGTTGGTAACATACATACTGTAACATATAACATAGACTACTGTGTTATCATGGTGTCCTGTGATATTGACCCATCTGTTTCGGATCCTCATCACACAAATAAAGCACCGAGCCAGTTGTATATAAGTTGCAACTTGTCATTATAACTGCAGTCATAATTTTTGTGAATGTTATCCCTGCATTGCTTATAGCTATAATAAAGAATGATTGTGAATTTAATGTTGATTTTCACAGTAGTTGTGCGGATGGTTATATAAGTGGCAATTATTTTATGTGGACGACTAAACCACATTGTGATGGACAGCGGAGAGCATTCGCCAATGATTTACTATAACCAGATGAAATTAGATGCAAACCACACAAAATATTATGAGACAACGAAGACACAGCTGTGGTATCCTGCTCCGTCTTGTTATCAAGGCCTTAACTGTTGCTTCACCTCATACGTGCATTATTTTCCTTCAGTCTCTGCCTCTTTTATTACTCTTACTTCCTGGTATCCTCTTACTGCGAGTCGTCATATTCCTTGGAGGGTTTCTTGTCGTCCAGTCCTATAACCCCTGCTGTATTACATTATTCCTCGCATCATCACTCCCAGACAAACAACGTTAGCCCAAGACTGCTGAATCTGTTAATACCATTATTGCCACTGCCACTACTACTGTAATCTCCCTTTTCCTATTGTGTCTAATTTCCCTCACACTACTACTACTGCTACTCCTATTACTACTCCACTATAAATCTGTATAATAATAAATATGATTGTCCTTATGTCTGTGTATCTGTTAATCATAATTATTGTCCCTGTCCCACCGGTGACAACTCGTCACTGACCCGGCACCGCTACTCCAGTTCCCACCCACCATGGATTCTACTCCTCCCCCACTCCGACACCACTTTACCCTCCATCTCATCCTTGGGCCAGAAGGCCAGTTGTTCACCCTTTACCGGTGAATATACGTGGCATGCATTAATAAGGCATTTGAGAGCTTAACGGTAATCGCCCTCTAAAATATTCTGTTTGCCAAGTTCAAACTTTAGGCCATATTTTGATACCATGAAGGTTTTATGTTGATAGCTCAAGCCATTCATGAGATTTAATGGTGCTAAAGGCAGGCAATAAAAACTAGTTGACCTTTAGCAGTTAGTTTGGTGACCTTGACTCTGACCCCGAGTTGCCATTTTCGAACTCCTCCAAGATTTTGGCCATATCTTGATACGCTGAAGGCTTCATGTTGATAGCTCAAGCCGTTCATGAGATATAATAGGAACACACACACACACACACACACACACACACACACACACACACACACACACACACACACACACACACACACACACACACACACACACACACACACACACACACACACACCGCTCGCTGGTGCAGTGGTAACGCTCTCGCTTGCCAACTGGTTGACGGGAGTTCGCGCCTCGCTCAGGTTGCGAAAAAGTTTCACTGACGAAGTGGGTGGTTACTGTCCCCCTTGAGCAAGGGGACGGGTGTGTGAGTGTGTGAAGGTCACAGCCTTGCCCTTAGATCGGACTATATGAGCTCTCAGCTCCCTTCCGGGAGGGTAAAAGCTGATGATCACGACCATCAAGTGATCCTGACCGACCCGGTGAATTACACACACACAGATGCAGTTAAAAACAAGATCGCTCCGCCTTCTAAAGGTAGGCGATAATAATATAATAATAACAACAACATCGTAGATGTGTACTGTAGTGTTCCTAACATTACACTTAATAAATGCGGACCCAAACGTGCATATATTACAGAGCACTGATATATTAACCACAAAACCGACCACAGATTGTTCTTATCATTACCACTGCACCTTCCCTTTAGCACTTCACCATGGTAATACAACCCACTGTAGTCCTCTGTGAGATCGCTACACGTGTTTGGGAAAAATAACAGTGCACAACATGCCTACAAACCACTAAAATAAGCATATGATGTTTCACTGACATCCATCAAATAGCCTAGGAGAAGTTAGTGGACAATCAAACAAACGACTGGACACAGACAGAGAGATGCAGAATGTCTCGCATCGGTATGTAACGACCTGACAAAACTCTTGTGATCCTGCATTGCAGGTGTCATCACAGTAATAATAATAATAATAATAATAATAATAATAATAATAATTAATCACATGTTATTAGGCACGGTACTGAGAAGGACACACACTGGAATAGCATGTGTCGACGCAATGCAGAATCTGTTTGCCATGACAGAAGGTTGGGTTGCGGTCAAACATTAATTTAGTATTACTATAACCCTACCATTACAGCATATTATGGCACTGTTTGGTTTTATATGTCACAGCTGTTTTCACTTGTTTTATCAGGGAGATTATGGTGTTTGTCCTCCTCTGTATCATGGATATTAACGTGATTACTACTACTACTACTACTACTACTACTACTACGATTATTATTATTATTATTATAACTATGATGACACCTACAAAGCAGGATCGTAATAGTTTTGTCAGGTTGTCATATACCGATGAGAGACATTCGGCCTCAGTCTATGTCCAGCCGTGTGTTTGTTTGTCCGCTAACTTCTAGGCAAATTAATTGATGTCAGTGAAACGTCACAGGTGTATTTTAATGAGTTGTAGGCATGTTGTGCACTGTTATTTTTCCCAA
The DNA here is from genome assembly GCF_032717465.1 of Coenobita brevimanus. Taxonomy (NCBI): domain Eukaryota; kingdom Metazoa; phylum Arthropoda; class Malacostraca; order Decapoda; family Coenobitidae; genus Coenobita; species Coenobita brevimanus. The sequence goes on from NC_136981.1 coordinate 21,594,514, forward strand.
ACATGTGTAGTGATCCCACAAAGGACTTAGTGGGTTGTATTACTATGGTGAAGTGCTACAGGTAAGGTCCAGTGGCAATGATAGGAACGGTCTGTGGTCGGTTCTGTGGTTAATATATCAGAGCTCCGTAATATAGGCAGGTTTGGGTCTGCGACTTTTATAATTATGTAATGTTCGGAATACTGCAGATGTATGTTGTTGCTGTCAATTTTATAATTATTCTTATTAATGCATGCCACGTATATTCACCGGTAAAAGGTGAACAACAGGCCTGGTGGCCCAAGAAGGAGGCGAGGGGTAAAATGCTTCGGAGTGGGGGAGGAATAGAGCTCATGGCGGGTGGGAGAGAGGGGGGTGGGGTGCAACTGGGGTAGCGGTGCGGGGTAAGTGACGAGTTGTCGACGGTGGGACAGGGACAATATGATTAACAGATACACAGACATAAGGACAATCATATGTATTATTATACAGATTTTTATTGGAGTAGTAATAAGAGTAGCAGTAGTAGTACTGTGAGGGAAATTGCAGTAGACACAATGGGGAAAGAGGGAATAGTAGTGGCAGTGGCAATAATGGTATTAACAGATTCAGCAGTCTTGGGCTAACGTTGTTTGTCTAGGAGTGATGATGCGAGGAATAATGTAATACAGCAGGGGTTATAGGACCGGACGACAAGAAACCCTCCAAGGAATATGACGACTCGCAGTAAGAGGATACCAGGAAGTAAGAGTAATAAAAGAGGCAGAGACTGAAGGAAAATAATGCACGTATGAGGTGAAGCAACAGTTAAGGCCTTGATAACAAGGCGGAGCAGGATACCACAGCTGTGTCTTCGTTGTCTCATAATATTTTGTGTGGTTTGCATCTAATTTCATCTGGTTATAGTAAATCATTGGCGAATGCTCTCCGCTGTCCATCACAATGTGGTTTAGTCGTCCACATAAAATAATTGCCACTTATATAACCATCCGCACAACTACTGTGAAAATCAACATTAAATTCACAATCATTCTTTATTATAGCTATAGGCAATCCAGGGATAACATTCACAATAATTATGACTGCAGTTATAATGACAAGTTGCAACTTATATACAACTGGCTCGGTGCTTTATTTGTGTGATGAGGATCCGAAACAGATGGGTCAGTATCACAGGACACCATGATAACACAGTAGTCTATGTTATATGTTACAGTATGTATGTTACCAACGCATAATGTTTTGCAGGTGAATAGCATGGAAATGTTTCGAATCCAGTGGCATTAGGTTTCTCACTATTCGCCTCGTAGCTCAGTTCCAAAGTACCACTCACGGTTGTCCGTTCACCTGCCCTCTCTCTAACCCTGACTTCCACTTCCTTCCATCGAGGGGGGGTACCGAAACTTTGGTTCGCGGGTGTACCTATGACTGAACGTGCTAGGGAAAGCTCATGTTTTGTAACACTAGGAAAGACTTTTGCATGTTCTGTAATGCCATATGGTATGAAGAATGCACCAGCCACATTTCAGAAGCTCATGAATGTTGTAACAGAGGGTTTGGCAGGGTGTGTTGTTTATATTGATGATGTATTAATCTTCAGTGACAACTGGAAAGATCACCTATGCCATGTCAGTAAATTTCTTTAGTGTTTGGTTCAGGCTAATCTTGTAGCTAATTTATCAAAGTGTGAGTTTGGTCAAGCTAAAGTTCATTACCTTGGGTACGTAATTGGTGATGGACATGTTGCACCACCAGGAGCTAAGGTTCAGGTTATAAGTGATCTTCCCAGACCTAAAAGTAGGAAAGAGCTACAAAGATTTTTGGGAATGGTAGGTTATTACAGGAGACTTGTTCTTAACTTTTCAATTCTTGTATCACCACTTACAGACCTACTGAAAAAGGGAGTTAAATTTTTCTGGACCGATGACTGTGAATCCTCTTTCATCAAACTTAAAGCTATCCTATTAAGTCAGCCAGTGCTCGCTACTCCAAATTTTGCTAAGCCTTTTAAGATGGCTGTTGACGCAAGTGATACACGAGCTGGGGCTGTTTTGCTGCAAGAGGATGATCAGGGTATTGAACATCCTGTATCTTATTACAGTAAGAAGTTCACTCCACCTCAAAAGAACTACTTAATTATTGAGAAAGAGCTTTTGGCCTTGATTTTGGGTTTACAGCATTTTTCATTTTATTTGTGTTCTGGTTTTGACCCCATAGTCATTTATACCGATCATAACCCACTGAAATTCCTTAGTAAGTTTAAAGATAAAAATCAGAGATTGACAAGATGGAGTCTACTTCTTCAGGAGTATTCATTAGACATACAACATGTCAAGGGGAAAGAAAATGTTATTGCAGATTGCTTATCTAGACTTTAGACAGATTGTTTTAGAGTAATAAGAAATTTCCTTTGTAAATTTCTTTTTCTTTGTGGGGAGGTGTTACATAGCCTATGATTTCATCATCCTTTGTGTAATTCTAACATACAGTATGCTGCATGTTTGATCACGAGCGTGTTCTACCTCACTCCCCCCCTCCTCCCTTATAGTAGAGTAAGTCGTTCTTTCTGTTGTTCAAAGCAGGAGTGTCAACTCTTTGTCCCCTATGGCTTCATTTGCGCGTCCTTCTTACAAGTTGTATCAAGCTCTGCTGGCCCCTATATAATGAGCTCAGTCTCTGCATTAATGGCCACTTAGATCTACTCCTCAATTTGTTCGCATCTCTGTCCTCCCCTGTACAGTTGTTATTATTGTGAGTGCTCAGGAAGTCTCCAACCATCTAGCAGCTGTGTAATTTGAGTATGAGTGTTATTACATTTTGTTCTTGTGCTGTATAGCATAAGGTGTTGATTCGTAGGCCTAGTAAAGTTTATGTAATTCATATTGTCAGCCAGTGGTAATAATATTTTGTATCTGTAATAATATATCTTGCGTTAACTGAGCATTATCCAGTGTTTTCTCATTTTATCAGGGCTGACTTAGATAAATTTACACTTGCTAATTTCGTGTTAATAGAGGCTATTGCAGTTAGTCATATATTTAACCTGTTTTTTGCCATTACATTATCCTTATGTGTCCTGAATGTTTTGTTGTTAGTTTGAGCATTAAACTTTAACTTGTAATTTTACCTAACTCTTTTGTTTTGAACCTGGAACTTAACGGGACAGTAGTGATTTTTAGTATTCTCACTTAAAGTGTACATTATCTTTCTCTGTTCCGTAACAATATATACAGAGAGAGAGAGAGAGAGAGAGAGAGAGAGAGAGAGAGAGCCTCTCTGGTACATTGGTAGAGTGTGCATCTCACGCACTGTTAGATGCGGGTTTGTCTCCCGCTAGAGTTGTAAAAACTTTGGGAAGCGTTCACCGAGCCACTTACTACTTTGGCGGACATAAGGGATGCTGTGGTTGAACCTTTGTTGCTTACACCTAGTCGGCTTAAGGCAGGCCGATTACACTTGGTTACTACACACACATCCAAAGCCACTACAATGCTACAGTCACACTCACAAGCAGTTCTCACCATACATACAATATCTACCAGACAGCCTAAGCCACTAGGTAGCGATACTTTAGCTGTATCGTCCCTGCTTTGGTAGGGATAGGCCAGGCTTGCAGTGGGCCTCAACAGCTGATGATGATATATACATCATGATGTATAAATTATATACACACATCATTCAATCTGATGCTGCCCCATGATGAGCGTAGGAGCCCAGGGCTAGGCAAGATGGTCCTGATATTTAAGACGAGAGTGATCAGCCTCACTCATCCCTGAGTGGCATTACGTGAGCAATAAACCCCAACCACCCCTTGGTTATAAACATACACAGGCTTAACCCAATTGAGGGGCCTGAACTACCCACTAAACCACCAGACACCATAATTGGGTTATATGGGTACCACTCACCTTAGTAAATGGTTTCCTGGTGTACAGGAAACCATTTGGCTTGTCACTCAAGTGTAGAGTCACCCATAGGCAGAAGGAAGAGGAAAGAGTGAAGGAAAGAAAGACAGAAGAGGAAAGAAGAAAGGAAAGGGCAGACACCCAAAGCAGCACTACATCGAGTGAGTGGATGGTGATCGCCCCCACCTACCACCTATATATATCTATATTTGTGTGTATATATATATATATATATATATATATATATATATATATATATATATATATATATTTGTGTGTATATATATATATATATATATATATATATATATATATGCAGAGACTTCACTATACCGCAAAGATATATATGCAAAATAACCACAGGAGAAATGAAAGGAGCGACAGTGAGTACTTTCATATATTACATCTTCCGAGAGAAAGTACTCACTGTCACTCCTTTCGTTTCTCCTGTGGTTATTTTGCATTATATATATATATATATATATATATATATATATATATATATATATATATATATATATATGAAACTTGGAATGTAAAACAGTATGTATTATTATGGATATGAACAACTGTATTTGTCATTGTACTTAACCCTCCGTGTGTCAGTGCCGTTTTAAAACGGTCTGACATAATGTCGCAGCCAGTGCCAGTGCCTTTTTAAAACGGTCTGACATAATGTCGCGGCCAGTGCCAGTGCCGTTTTAAAACGGTCTGACATAATGTCGCGGCCAGTGCCAGTGCCATTTTAAAACGGTCTAAAATAAAAAACTTCACTGTGACCGCATTTTTCAAGATTCCCGGGTAAAAATTGGCAGGCATGTAAGGTAACTGTTCCTTTACCATCCCCCGGGCTGTCAAGGCCATACACTCACTCGCTCGCTCCCTCATGCTCGCTCTGCCTCACTCTGCCTGTGTGCCTCACCCAGTGCTGTACATAGTGAGGGCATTTTATAAATATTTTCATGTGAGTGTAAGTTGTAAATATTTTCTTATAAGTGTAAGGACTATATAGTGAAGTTAAGCCATAAATACCTTCTTGTAAGTGCCAGGACTGTACATAATGAAGTCAGGTTGTACCTATGTATAAATAAGTGTAAGATAATGCATTCACAGTGAGAAAGACACAAATTGTGATAGATGCTGAAGGAATAAGTGATCAGAAATGTGTACTGAACATTGCTATACCTTCCCAGCATAAATACCTGAGTATACCTTACATAGAAAACAGCTTTCTTTCACATACGTGGTGAGCGTGAGAGAGTGGCTATACATGTACACGAGTATGCAGGACTAAATAAAAATCATTTCCGAGCCTCGAAGAGCATTTTAATGGCGAAATTCGTTGTTTCTACATCAAAATCTATCATTTTAGCCAAAAAAAAAAAAAAGATCAAGATATGGCTGGCACTGGGGTGACCCAGAGGGCTAAAAATAGCTGTTACGTGGCGGGTTAAACTCGTGACTGTTGCTAGTTTTGTGTGCGCGTGTGTTTGTGTGTGTGTGTGTGTGTGTGTGTGTGTGTGTGTTCTTGTCCGGGCTCACCTGTGTGTGTGCGCACCAATGTGCACTGAAATGGGCTTATAGAATCTAGAACAATGTGGATGTCTATTTTCATCACTGAACTTGCATGAATGCAGGCAGGCAAACACAAAGTTACCGACTGGGATGTAAACATGCTACTGCATCTGCTCATGTCTTGTTATTGCTCTGCTGATTGTTACCTCTGACAACGAAGTTCAAATAGGTTACGTATTCACCCATGTCTCTCTGTTGTGGACAATATATCTTTAAAAATTGTTTTTAGATTTCAGTAAAATCTGGCAGTAAGGTGGACAGTTGGCCAAGAAAATGTCTACTAGCTTTTGACGTGGATCCGGTTCCGGATGCAGGAATAAATCATAAATTCAATTGGCGTCAGTGGAAGTATGTACTCTCTCAGATTCTGTAACAGGTCAGACTAAGACCTGTTACAGTTATATAGCTGAATGATTTTTTATTTTTAAACGTAAAGAAGGAAGAAGCAAAGACAAGAAGCCAGCAAATTTGTTCCCTCCAAGGAAAAAAAAAAAAAAAAGGTAAAAGAGAGCCAAGTGAGACTGCAGAAACTTTCATCTGACAGTAAAGTAGGATTACAGTGATAAATCGTAAATTTCAATGGTGCTTGCGATGGGATGCACTCTCAGAAGGCTTTTTAGCTCTTCCTGTATGATTCACTCGACACCATCGTCAAGTCATACTTTTAACGCCACCAGACGATTTACCTTGACAGTGAATGGAAAAAAAATCCCACCAACCCCTTCCACAGTTTTTGTGAAACTGTGAGATACACCACCTCCTCTACTGGAAATTATTTGACAGGCTTTTCTGTTGGATCATCTTCTACTAAAGGCCCAACCGCACTGCCTCCTGTGCTTGCGAGCAGAGTGCCACTGAGAGAGAGTAGGCACTGTCTTGGGAAATCAGAGACCAGGATATCAAACAAATGAAAATCCGTTAAGATCTTTATGTGCACCGTAAGAAGCCTCACAGATGATTACAAACTTGATAACTTAAGGACTAAATTGGAAAACATTAATTGGGATATTGTAGGTTTGTGTGAGACCCACAGAAAAAACAAAAAAGTAATTCAGCTCAATGACAACAACCACCTATTTTACTACAGAGGAAGGCAAAATGAAAGAGTTAGTGGTGTAGGGTTTTTAATTAACATAAATCTTGCAGACAATATTGTTAAATTCAGCACTGTACCTGACAACATGGACTCTAATTAGACTGCAAATAATACACCCTGAAAGTAATACACGTATATGCATTGACTTCTCAAAGCTCAGATGAAAAATTAGAAACATTCTATGACGACATCGTCCATATTTTGGAAGAAAAAAAAAGACAGCATATACTATACTTCTGGGAGACTGCAATGCAACAGGTAGAAATAAAAAAAAAAGTGAAGGAGTTGAAGAAAGGACTGAAAGAGAAAAATGGTGGTAAATTTTGCTGAAATGTATAACGTGAGAATAATGAGCACATTCCTCAAAAGAACAAGGAGAAAATGGACCTGGAGACGACCAAATGGAGAAACAAAGACTAAAACCGACTTCATTATTGCCGGTAAGAATAACATGATCACGAATGTCACAGTTATCAACAAAGTTAATATAGGAAGTGACATTAGAATGATGGGTTGCATAGCCAGATTAAATTTCAGAAGTAAAAGAAAGATGGTGAAAAATAAAAACTTGCCCAATAAAAGTATACGAAAATAATGCAGCCTTTCAGCTGGAAATAATGAACAGATTTTAGGATCCAAGTAATACTGAAAGTGACACTGATGAGCTGAATGACAGATTAACAGAAGTGCTAAGGCTATCAGTGGGGACAGAAGGGAAAACCTAAAACAACCAAAGCCAAGAAGTATTCGGAACAGACTCTCGGCCTTATGAGAAAAGGAAAGGAATGAAAGTAAAACAAAGATTAAAAAGAACGAGCAAAATTTAATAAGCTTATGAACAAGAGAAAAAGAGAAGAATAAAGAAAGAGAAACATGGAGGATATTTAAAAAGAAAAAAAAAAGGAAAAAGTCTGAAACAGTTCCGAAGTAAAATGGCACTAGGAAAACAACAAATCTTATAACTGAAAGACAAGAACGGTTTTGTCATTAAATGCAGAGATAAGATGGTGGAGAGAGTTGAAGAATTTTGCAAAGAACTGTATACATCAAAGGCAGTAGTAGCAGTAACTAACTTTTCAGTTGACACAAGTGAAATACGTGAGGTAACACGAGACGAAGAAAACATTTCTCTTAAGAATATGAAAAGAGGGAAGGTTCCGGGAGAAGATGGAATAGTAGCGGATTTACTGTTGTATGGAAGAAAGGAAGTACAAAACAGGCTCGCCCACTTATTTACCCAAGGTATAAAAATGAAGAAAAATCCAATAACATGGTGTAATGCAATAGTTATTGTACTTAAAAAACAAAAGCGAGTCAAAAGATCTTAGTAAGTATCGACCCACTGGCTTATTATCAGTCATTTAGGAACTCTTACCTAAGTTCATACGAACAGAATAACAAATTTCGAAGAAAACTAACCTCGTCAACAGTCAGGATTCCGTTGCGGGTATTCGACTACTGATCATTTACACACAGTGAAACTGAGAAAACTACAGAATATACCGATAATAAACCACTGTGCTTAGGTTTTGTTGATTACGAAAAAGCTTTTGACTCAGTGGAGCACATAGCAATTATAAATTCATCGTGAGAACATGGAGTAAATGAGGAAACACTGTAAAACTGTTCGATAACATTTATAATGAGGGAACTGATAGAGTTAAATTACATAAAGACTGAGAAGGGCGTGTGTCAGTGAGATGCAATTTCATCAAAATTATTTACAGGATGCCTAGAAAGTATTTTCAGAAAGCTAGACTGGGAAAACACAGGAGTAAACATAGATGAAGAAAAGCTATACCATTTAAGAACTGCAGATGACATTGTCCTAATCTCAGAAACAGCAGAGACACATCAATAAATGTTAAATGACCTGAACAAAGAAAGTCTGAAATTTAGGTTGAGAATGAACCGGAGTAAAACTAATGTTTAATCCAAATACACCAAAGAGCGTCATTAGAATAAGCAAAGAATTTCTTTAAGAAGTCAAGGAGTACAATTACGTGGGGCAAATACTGCAATTAACGATAGACCATGATAGCGAAACAAAAAGAAGCATTACAACTGGACGGAAAGCTTTCAGTAAACTTAGAGAAATCATGAAAGTAGCTTACAATTATGTATGAAAGGAAAAGTAATACCGAATATATAATTCCAGCTATGACATACGGATGTGAGACCTTGCAACCAACAAAATCGACGGAAAATAAACTAATCCGTTTTCAGAGAACAACGGAAAGGTCAATGAAAGAGACAGGAAAATATCAACGTGGGTGAGAGAGCAGACTAAAGTCAAAGACATTATGGAAATTATAAAAGAACAGAAATGGAGGTGGGGAGGCCATGTAGCAAGTGTAAGAGGTAACCAATGGAGCAAGAGACTGACTAACTGGACTCAAAGGGATTGTAAGAGTGGCAGAAAAAGGCCAGAGAGGAGGTGGAGAGATGAGATAGAGAAATCTGCAATGATAACGTGTACATACATACATACACACACACACACACACACACATATATATATATATATATATATATATATATATATATATATATATATATATATATATATATATATATATATATATATATATATATATATATCAGAACAGAGAAAGGAAAACAAATAAATAAAAAATAATCCATACACCAGATTACTGGTGTCCTTCAGTCATAAAATATCTGCAACAGTTGGACCTAAACTGCTGTAGGTTGAAGTCTGGAGGGAAACAACTCTGGGGAAGCGAGTTCCAGAGTGATGCAGTTCTGGGAATGAAGAATTCTGATAGGCAGAAGTTCTGCAATATAGGTGAGTGACATTCCAGTCATGAGTGCTACCAGATGCCCGTGTAGCACGAGGGAAGGCATGGAGAGATGGCGCAATGGAAGCAACTTCGTGTGAGCATTTGCCATAAAAATGTATGGGAATAATGCATGGGAGGCAACATTCCTTCTTACTTGTAGGCCAGGTAGTTTATTTATAATAGCAGGGTTATTAATAATTCCAGCAGCTTTGTTCTGAATTTTGTCTAGTTGTTTTAATGCAACCTCCTCACACCCACTCCACAAAGGTGAGCAATATTCAAGCTGGGAGCGCACATGACTAATAAATTACGAGTATAGCTAACTGCTCGTAAGTGAAGAAGTTACAGACTCCGTACAATAATCCAAGTTTCTTTGAGGCAGTTTTAGCAAGTGATCTGACATGAAAGGTCCAGCTGAGGGCATTGTTAAGTGAGACGCCGTGAATTTCAATACTTTTGGAGATGGGAATATTAGTAGCATTGAAGGCAATATGCGAATCTGGCAATATCTGTCTATTAGTAAAATGTATATATTTAGTTTTACTAGCATTCAATGAGACAAGGGTGTTTTTTCCTCATTCATTGATCGTAGATAAGTCTTGGTTCATGGAGATGGTTGTACTAAGTTGAGAGTTAGAGATATTAGACTTTGTAAATAGGTGTCTGAGTGTGAATGAACTATGAAGTGTTAAGTCATCTGCTTATGAATGGATGGGATTGTTTGTGACAGATAAGAGATCATTAATATGAATCAGGAACAGGCTTGGCACCAGAACTGATCCCTGTGGCAAGCCGGTGTTAACTGAGTGGAAATTGGAATAGACATGATCTACTTTTACTCTTATTTTTCTGTCGTTGAGACACGAGGAAAGCAGAGGAATAAAAGACGTTAGTCCATAGCAAGGGAGTTTGGACAGCAGGGAACGGTGCCATACTCTTTCGAAAGCTTTATAAATATCAAGGGCTGCTGCGTGAGTTTCTCCATGTAGGTCGATTGACTGATGAATGGTATGAGTCAGGAGACTGAGTATGTCCATGGTGGATCTTTCATGGCAAAAACCATATTGTCTATAACTAAGTAAGTTGTTGGATTCAAGATGTTTAACTATGTGCATATTAATTAAAATTTCAAATACTTTACCAAGAAAGAAGTGACAGATATTGGTCTGTAATGAAAGGGGTCACAGGAACTTCCTTTCTTTAGAATTGGGTGGATATTGGCTTCTTTCCATGAATCAATGAATGAAGAAGTACATATGCATAGTCTGAATAATTTAGCTAGAAAAGAGGCAAGTTCTGGGTAACACTTTCTCAGAACAGTTGGAGGAATTCCGTCTGGTCCTGGGGCTTTGTTGGTAGGCAAATTGTCTAGGATGGATTTTACGTATCTTGTCTGATGTTTAAGTGGAACAATTTTGAGAAAGCCATGTTCTAGTACTGGGGCGTTCTGGCTAACTTCCTCTATGGTGGAATTTCTGGCAAATGTACTGGCAAAGATATCTGCATTCCCACGCTGGTCATTTGTAATGTTGCCATCTGAAGATTTTAGCGAGGAATGAATGATGTGTTGATAAAGTTATTATTGAAAGAACTGAGAGTTGACTAGAATATTTTATATAACTGGGGTTGTTACTGTAAGTAGTTTTCATGGCTGATTTTGAGGAAAGTTTGATTTAGCAAGATTTATTACAGATTTTGCATGGTTTCTTGCAATTTAAAATTGAGAGAGTGATTCAGACTTTCTTAATTAAGAATTATATGCTAATGACTTTTGGGCTGTTGCTCTGGCACAATTGCTGTCAAACCATTTTGGAGTTCGACTTTTTAGTGAACTGTTGACTTGGTATCAATAAATTCATACTAGCTAGTATTAAGTCGCAAATGTGGGACTGGGTAGAATTGGGATCACTAGAGAAGAAAGACTGCCATGGAATGTCAGCAAGATAATTATCTAAATCCATCCCAGTTTGCCCTGTCAAAGTGCCATCGGGTCACCCTGACAGGTTCAGAATGTGGAAGTTTGGGAGGACTAACTAAGGAGGCTTTGATGAGATTGTGGTCACAGGATCCAAGTGGTGACAGTACCTCTATCCTGTATAGATCTGGATTTGATCCAAGAGATGGGCATTATGGTCAGGGTTATCTGGTATTCTGGTTGGTTGCTTTACCAGCTGCGTGAGATTAAACTATTCAGCATACAACTCTCACTTTAGACCAGCATCGTCAGTCCTGGCAGAATGCAATAACCATTCAACATTAAGTACGTTAAAATCACCCAAAATGGTAATTTCGGTGCTGAGGTCAAGGTTAAGGCTACTCAACTGTATGGATATGGAGTCAAATACACTGGGTTCTGAAGAAGCAATTGGGGGACCGATAGACTACACAAATATATTTGGTAATATTTTAACAGTTTTGTGTATACAATGAGTAATCAAAACTGGATGAAGTGAAGTTTATAACAGTGTCAACTGCATATTGAGATCTGATATAAAAACAGGTGCCATCCTGGATACGGAAATTTGTAAGGAGATGATAACCAGGAAAACAAAATTGGGTTATCTCGGTAGAGGGTGAGATTTGTGGTTCTGTGAGCAATAGGCACAGAGGGGACATGGACTGTGGGAAAAAGTGAACTGAATTTAGGTTGGTGTTAAGGCCACGGATAATGGTAAAGAATTAGGTCGCACCTTCACTTCTCCACTGACGAGCATGGCTAGAAATTGCCACAGTTGCTGCCAGCACAGTCGCTTGATGGCGACCGGGAGGACCCTGAGCCGCCAGCCCGACCATGCCGGTGGTGGCAATCCGAGATACCACCTTGTTTGATAGTAATAATGCAGCAGTCATTGTTAAAGGGAATGGGAATAGTAGGTGTGATATCTTATGTGCACGTAGTGTGATGTAGACAGTTGAAGGTAGAAGTTTTAAAAGTAAATGCTGGCCTACTCTCTGTAAATGAGAGCACTGAAAATGTTCGGCAAAGGGAGATGGTCAGGATCAAGTCCTGAGGGCTGGTGAAACGGGAGCTCCATCTCTCCCTATCACTAGCTTGCATATATATATATATATATATATATATAATTATTACAAGCGTGTGAACAAATGTTTTTTTACACTCCTGACCGGGAATCGAACCCCAGACCTTTGGGCAGACACATTACACGAATGTGGCATCAGTGCCTGACTTCTATCAAAAGTTCTGGGGTTCGATTCCCGGGCAGGAGCGAAAAAAACGTGCTTACACACGCGCGTAATGTGTGTCTCTACAACATATAAAGACTCTCGTGTTGTGTCTAGGATAGATTAAAACTGCTCTATCACTTGCCGAGTTGCGTGGGGCTGAGCAATAATCCTAATGTGTTGTGACTGAAATATATCCTCCCATAATGGATTTACCTTGGTCGTTCAAAACTATTGCCAATACGTTTATCACCTCGTGGTGGAGTGGCATCGGTGCCTGACTTCTATCTGGAGTTCGATACCGATTCAGGAGCATAAAAAAACATATATATATATATATATATATATATATATACTTTTAAAGATGTTTCACGCTCGTCTTCTGTTGATCGATTTTCTTCTTTGGCTTTTCATATGTCTGTTTGAATGTGAACTTTGAAAAGTATAGAAAGCCTTTGAAGATTTGGAAAGTTTAAAGTTGAGTAAGATCACTATTTAAATATATTTTTGTTTCCTATGCCACTAAAACAATGTTCGCTAGTTATTGGTTTACTACTTTTCAATGTCAGGGTTAGTAGCCAATATAAAATAGTTTTGTTCAGACCCTGCCACATATTTTTATTTGGAAACTTTCTCATCCCTCGCAAAATGCTTTTCAGGTGTATTTATTCATCCACATCAGTTTTTTGGTGTACTCATTCACCAGGTCATATATTTCTTCTCATCGTTATTATAAAAGTGTGATAATTTTATAGCGGTGACAGGAATAACAGTAAAAAAAAAAAAAAAAAAAAACGCATTCGATGCTGTAGAAAGTATAAAATTCATTGCTCTTTTGAGATATTGTTCTAAAATATTTCCGGCGAATAGAAGAAATCCATTGTTGCCCTCATATATACAAGTAAAAATTATACAACTAAACTTGGAATGCAAATGTCGCTACATTAATAGCCATTACTTACATTCTTACTGATCTTGGACGAGCACTGTATTCTCTCACATCCTGCACCTCTCACACATTTCTTCCGTCGGTAATCAAGTGTACAGAGAACATAAATACCATGTCTTTGTCGCTTTTGAAATCCAAGTTTTGTCACACCTATGCTCTTATACTCCACGCCACATCCATTCCCCTCGTTTCCGATCACTCACTAGCTTTTGCTATCTCATCAACTGACCAATCCCGGTCGATAACCACATAAACTATGATTCAGTAGTACCTTTATAGCAACCAACGGGACGAGGATATGCTCTGCAAAGAAGATTATGTAGAGAGATTTGGGGAAGGGGGTGGGAGCACGTGGAGGGAAGGCAATGGTTAAGGTCAGTTACATGCGTGCCATCGATTAGCAGATAACTGCTTTAAAACAGTGATTTTGCTTTTGTTATATTCATCAGTACTGTGAATAAAGAAGCACTTTTTTACCATCCTCTTGCTTTCCTTTCCCCCAGCACATTCAGTTCCCATATTAACGTGATTAATGGCATTAATCATACAATTTGTATTTAAGAATAAACCAGCATAAATACCATCATCATCCTAATCCTGTATTCCGCTTTAAACTCATGAGGTTGTACGAATTCAGAAACAGGGATAGAAAGGCATAAAGTAAATGAAGAACCAATAATAATGTACGGTACAGCACCCAATGAAGAGTACAGTACCACACGACCATTCACGTTTCAAACCTTAGTCATTCTCGGCTACATCTTGCAGATACATCCAAACTGGAATGAACGTTAGAGTGAGACTAGCAGTAGTGGCGGTGTAAACACAAGATATTGTATTCGTCTTCGTTCCCAGAGTTATGGGGGAGGCGGTGGCTGAATCGGTAGAGAGGCGGCCTGCGGTCCTAATGGACCCAGGATCGAATCCCGGCTGGGGCAGGGAACAGTTTAAGGATTTGAATTTCCTAAAAGCAGACTTTCCTGATCTGCCAGGTGACCCGCCGACATGTCGTAAAAATACCCCAGCTAATACCAATACACCAGTCCTGTATGAGACAGCCCTAGCATGTATTCAATATGGATGGTGGGTGTTAGCGCCGAAGTGGTGACATGTGGAGGTGTAAGAGGACTACTGGGCCTTGGGATAGGTCACTGCCCCCGAGAAATTGGCTCTGAAGCCTTTGCCCAGAGTCGGACACGAAAAAAAAAAAAAAAAAAAAGACAGCGATCCATGTTGCATTTTATATGAACATTTTCTTGACTGTCTTGCCAGTTTGCCAAATTTTAAATTGTGTTTTCACTCACCAAAATCGTCCTAACTGATGCATCCCTTCCTTAAATTACGGATATTGCTATAAAATGTAAAACAGAGCAGTGGATATCATATTTATTTGTTGTATCAGTCCATTTGGCCATCGCGCTGCCTTAATTTTCTTATTTTTCCTTATAAAATAAACATACCATCTCTAGGCAACATTTCGTTTACGGTGGATAAATAATGAAACACGTTTACCCACTGGTGCCAAAAGTGCTTGAGAAAAGTTGGAGCTTAATATTTCTAAACGCTGATAACCTCAGAGTATGGATCTATGAGCTTCGCAGTTATGAGGTGATAGATGGAGGGCAAAATGCTAAGTACTCTGCCAGCAATATCCCACACGTAGGATACCTGGGCAATAATGGATCCATGTTGAAGTTTCTTCATCTGTTTGGGTGGGAACTTCATTATCCTTGTTTAAACAAAATAATGTTGTAGGTTTTCCAGTAAAACGTTGAAAATTATTGCAAGATCATTTTCAAATGCATATATTTAATAATATTTAATAAGAAAATAATGGCCACTATGTGTTGTAGTTACTATTTTCTTCATAGATAAACAGTTCTCTCAAGTGTTAGCAATTACAAATACATAGTTAAACCGGTCCATGTATTTTACTGTGAAATTTCATATACAGGACCTCCATATTGTGCATTCACACCTGCTCAACAGCCCTATTAAAAAGTAGGAGTAGGTATGAGAATTTTTGGTACATGCTTCAGAACATCTCTTGTTGAAACAATGGCGTACTCAGGCTGCATAATTTTTTAAAATGGTGAGCAATTTGCATAAACTAACTTTTCTTGTTTTTTTCTGCCATCTGTTTAAACCATCCAATAGGGTGTGTCAGTTTTGGAAAAATCAATATCCTTATAATTACTAGTAATCAAATGGTATATAATTTTATCAGGATAACACAAATGTATGTTCGATTTTGGTCTCACATGCAGTTTACCTACTTGAATTTTGTGTTGAAATTTCGCAAAAAACGCGTAAATCTAGACTAAGTACTAAAATATTGAAGATGGTATTTGGGCAGCATTATTGTGCAGGATAGGGGATAATGCTATATATTAATAATATAAATTCTTGTTACTGAGACACAACCTAAACATTTTTTGTAGTCATTTCTATCTTTTTCAGTGTCACTGCAAACTAGCAAGTCAAACCGCTTAATGAACTGCATTAAGATTCACTGTCACTGTTGTGCATTTGTGCAAACTTTTATAAAGACTTGCAAATTTGTACTGTATGAGAAGTCTTTAATGACTCCTGTATTTCTACCAGTGTTATAGCTGTCCAGCTTGCTGAAAAATGTTTCTGGTAAAGACAAGATTATACGCTTGGACTCATCTGCGGCACCTGGTGGGGTCAGGGATTGAGCTTCTTGTAGCAGAGCTACCGACTTTCAGAGATCTCCGTTATGGACTGTTTCTTAGTGAGACTAGTGACCAAAACAGGAGGAATTACAAAACTAACTAACTTGTCACTGACCTTGACAGCCTTGCTTGTTCAGTGGAACAGAGCAAATCCCAATTTTTGTGCGTTAGTCGTAAACAGCCATGTCAGGATAAAAGCTACGTTAGAAACCATATGGGAACAGGTTAACAAGGTATCTGCAGGCTGGGCAAAGCTAGAGGAAAAAGACAGGTTTATGGAGAAGCTTGACAGACTGATGGACATGCCTGCCAGTGTGATATCAAGACTACCTCTGATGTTGGTTGCAACTCTGCCTGTGCTAGTGAAGTACATATGGATTGTCGCTGTAGCAGAGAGAAAAAATTGCAGTGACAGATATGGATCTCAAAACATAATATCAAACGAAGGAATTTGAGGAATTTGAGGGTGACTGTTGAGTTTTGTGTTGGCGTGTACCAGTATATGCTAAACTGGTTCAATATAAAGATCAGCAGCAAATGGCTACATGGACCAAAGCATCTCTTATTTCGGCTAGAACTCTGAAGAAGCCATAGTGAAGAAGTGAGAAGGTTTGTGATGCCAACAGTGAAGAGATGAGCTTAGTATGGTCACAGTGAGTCTATACACAAAGCTATGCTGTGGAGCGAAGATGACCTGGAAAGAAATGATGCAGGAGAGAAGCTATTGAAGATCAGAGGTGAAGGAGATGAAATGACGCAATTAGGAGATAACATGGTAAGTCCCAGGAAAACACCATCAATCAATACTGAGGCTACTTCACTCTCCGAGCTTACTGACTGGATTTCATGAGTCTCCGAACAGCCCCTTACCTGCTGTCTGCCATCACAGATCAAGGAATTTGTGAGGAAACCCATGGTTGATCTTGACTGGCTTCACACACCCAGTAAGTGGAGAGATATGTGAGGATGACAGCGAATGCAGCTGCCCATGATTTTCGTCAGGACAGAAGAGATCACTATACCAGGGGTCAGGTGGCCAACCGAGAACTCATGGGCAAAAACACAAGTAAGAGAAACATGATGGCTTTGGTTATTTTTGAAAAACTGTGTTGAATATATACAAATTGGTAATTTTTTTATGTTTTAAATGAAAAGGTTCAGTGTTATAGTGTTTTTGTTTATATCACCAGTCGTAAGTACAGTAATACTGGCACAATTCAACACCAAACCAAAAGTAGGTGAGGATTAATCTACATTTTGTAAACTAATTTGAATACCCAATAAAAAATCAACATTTTATCACAAGTAGTTCTTGAAACTATACAGATTTGAATTAAACCTCCAAAATTTACACATCGTACCACTGCAGTATTAAGTGACTTGCTTTTACTGTTTAATGTGCAAAACACAGTCATTCGAGCCTATCGTCTTCATCCAAGACTGCGATTTACAAACCTCCTTACGATGAATTTCACGTCATGGGTGAGATTCGTTTCGCAAGGAGGTCAAGAATAGGAAAGTAAAGGATCTTCCCATGTTTTCTTTTTTTCCTTCCTAACAAGTGTTGGTTACAAGCATAGATTTATACCAAATTATCTGAGGAATTTCAACCATAACCACAATACTTCTCTTAAAGGCACACAGTCCTGCTCTCGCCTACACAGGAAGTGAAAAATATGGTCAAAGATCCTGATGGAATTCTCAGTAATCCAGTGCAGACGGATGTCAGGGGCAGCTGGTATGTCACAGGATCGTCAAATTAAGAAAGCAAGATCCACCGCTGTCAAAATCTGTGTGTGAAGAAAAAGTCTGACATGTGCATACAGAATAAGGAGGGCAACTTTCTGACGATGTTTCACACTAACAACGCAAAACTGCCAGCGAGCATGCTAGCACACTAATACTAAATTTCTTACATAGGTACGCCATCAGCTTCTGTTCAACTGACTCTCATTCTGACGAATTAGAGACAGTGCATGTGTGTTGTTTATGTGTGATGTCGTGGTGATGTGTATCTGGTGTCAGCAGTAGTAATGGTGAGTATGTGTAGTATCAGGTGCATTTCTTGGTGGTATGTATGTGCCATGTCAGGTATGTTTCCAGGATGTGTATGAGCCGTATAAGGTGTTTTTCCTGGTGGTATGTGCTGTTTCAGGTGTGTTTACGGGTGGTGTCTAGGTGCTGTGTCAGGCGTGTTTCCTGGTGGTGTGTATGTGCCGTGGTAGGTGTGTTTCCTGGTGGTGTGTATGTGCTTCCTCAGGTGTTTTTCCTGGTGGTGTGTATGTGCTGTGACAGGTGTTTCTTGGTGGTGTCTATGTGTCGTCTCAGGTGTGTTTCTTGGTGATGTTTCTGTGTGGTGTCTGGTGTGATATGGTGGCTGTAAAGGAATTCGAAGACATGTGGTATAGTTGTGGTGGTGGTGTGTGTGGAGGGGTTAGTCTGGTGGTGGTGCGTATGTAATATTAGTGTGGTGGTGGTGCATGCGTGGTGTTAAGTGTGGTGTGGTGGTAATGGTTTGTATGTGTAGTGTCAAGTATGTTTCTTTGTGGTATTTATATGCGCGCGCGTGCGCGCGTGCGTGCTTTTGTGTGTGTATGTATGTGTGTGTGTGTGTGTGTGTGTGTGTGTGTGTGTAAAATGAACAGAAAAACTGTTGTAGTTATGAATCGCTTTTCATTTATTATTTTGAACAGCATTTCTAAATTCACACATTTTAGTCAATTCGAACAGAGGCTTGATTATGCAATCACACCGTCCCAGCACTTAGATATCGCTCGTTTGTTCATGATCATCAAATAGAGGCGACAATGCTTTCAGTACTGGGTTACCTTTAAGGCAAGAGGTCCGAATAGTTACGGTCTTAATATACATAATATGAGGAAGCTTCCAAAATATCTGATAAGACCAGTGCTCAACTACACTGTTTTTAAGCAGGTTGGCTACTTCTTGTTTTAATTTGTCTGCTTTATTGTTTGCATTCATATCGCTCTTAGAATGTATAAGTAATTTTTACGTCTCTTTATCCACGGATCTAGGTAAGACTGTGTTAATTTAGTAGGAAAGGTATAATAGGTTGAATATCACCTACTCGTCTCTTATCTCCGTATGCCTTTTCTGTTTTTATTTTTTTTTTCATTTCTAAACTTTTATAAATCCCCCATCCCTCAGTGTTTACGTGATTTTCGGTTTATGCAACGCACCACTATGCTAGAGAGAGAGAGAGAGAGATACAATATTATGTCTATGTATATATATATATATATATATATATATATATATATATATATATATATATATATATATATATATATGTGTGTGTGTGTGTGTGTGTGTGTGTGTGTGTGTGTTTAATTATTCATTTATTGTACCGCTTCTGTGTCCATGTTCTGATGATGGAACATGTTTAGAAACACTGACCAGAAATAAACAAGATGTGGGTTATTGTATCAGCGTTCCTGTTCTTTATAACGCTGCGCTTTCGACTGAGAAGTCGGTTGCTTTCGTTTAGTTATTCTAAAGTTATATTTATTACTACCAAATACTTGGCAGGGTTGTCCGTCCGTCCGTTCGTTTTTTTTTTTTTTTTTTTTTTTCAAATAATTTGTTTAAAAAAATGAAAAAGTTGCGTGGCAAATTAACTTATTTGTTGGTGATGTGTGCAGAAATACTGGCTGCAGAGAAATACAGAAAAAGACGCATACTATGCCAGAAAAGAGTGGCAAAAAATCTGATTCTGTCGGTCTATTGCGAAACGCGTTAAACCTTTAAGAGGTGGCCACAGACAAATCGCCTTCATGTAGCCATGTCCCCTGCCATTTCGCTGCCATCCCCCTAATTTACACCCCCCCTTTCTCATATACATTTCTACTACATCCCTCCATCTCATCCTCGGTCTCTCCGTTCCCCTCCTTCACCTCACTCACAGTCACCCTTATCGTCTGTCTTTCGCTCTCCATCCTCTCCACATGGTCAAACCACATCATTGTATTTCTCCTAACTCTTTCTACTTCATCCACTTCCACATCACAACGTTCTTTCACTTCCTCATTTGTCAGTCTGTCTCTCCATGTAACTCCACGTGCTCCTTTCAAAAAAGTCATTTCCACTGCTCTCACTCTTGACATGTGTCCTTCCAACAAGGTCCATGCTTCACTTCCATAAGTTGGAGTGGGGATCACAATACTATTATGGAACGACTTTTTTACTTACATGCTCTCCTGCCTATTTCTTATTACTGGCTTTAATGAACCAGCAACGTTTCTTTCTTGTTGTACTGATTCAAGCACTTCATCCTTCACCCTTACTCATCACATTACCCAAGTAATCGAACTTAAATGCACTTACATCTTCCATTCCCTCACTATCCACCCTCACTGTGCATTCAGTGACTTCATTTATCTCGAAAACCACAACTTTACTCTGTATCCCTACTAGATTCCTTTTCTTACATACTCTCCCAAACTCATTCACCAAGCCTTGCAATTCCCTTCCGTCTTCACATAACAATACAGTATCATTTGCAAACAACAAAACAGGAAGTTTCCAAACTTTGCCGTCTCTAGTGAGCACCGCTCCAACATCCACTGCTGTACTGTATCTCTTTTATAAATCCATGCATTTACAATTGAAACAGCCATGACGACATGGCACATCCATGTTTCATTTCAACATTCAAACAGAAAAATTCACTCAGTTCACCATCCACACACGCTACAGCCCTGGCATCCTTATACATACTCTTCACGACATTCAACAGCTTCCAGTTTACTCCATATGTTATTGATGTTTTCCTCATTCCTTGTCTATGTACTTTGTCATATGCTTTGCTTCGTACAACTTCTTTCCCTTCTCTAGAAACCTATCCACTAAACACCTTTGGATGGATGTCTGATCTACAACCTCTTCCATTCCTGAAACCTCCCTGTACATCTCCAAGTAATTCCACATTTATGTCCCTATTTCTCTCAAGAAGGATCCTACCATACGCTTTTCCTATTACACTAAGACAAGTACCCCTAATGATTACCACACACTACTTTGCCCTCTTTTCCTTTTGTACCGAGAAATATTTATATCTGACTTCCATTCCTACAGGACTCTTCCTTCTTCCCAGGCCGATCTGCACATCTACCATTTCCATTCTACTACTATCCTCCTCCCATGCTTCAGCATTTCGCCACACACTCCATCAGTTCCTGAGCTTTCCCCATTTTGACTTTCTTCATTGCTTCTACAACCTGCATCTTACTGGTCTCTTCCTCCCTTCTCATCTCTCTTCTCCTAGCCATTCCTCAACCACGTAACTCGCATTACTTTCATTCTGTATTTTGAACACTTCTTTAAGGTGTTCTCTCCAACAACTCACTTTTTCTCCCTTCTCCACCAGCAATCTGCCATTTTTATCTTTCACTCCACCTCCACCTTCCTTGTCGCCCTGTCTTACTCTCCTAACCTTCTTCTTAAATTCTCTCCAAATTTCACTAAAATTTCATTGAAACTCCTCATCCACTTTTTTCTTCCTGTCTTTTACTAATCTTTTCACCTCTCTCCTCTTCTGCACATATAACTATCTATTCCTTCTCTCAACATCCACTATGCCCCTGTTTCCTATGCGCTCACCATATGCTTTTTTTTTTTTTTTTTTTTTTTTTTGCTCCACAGCATGTCTCGTCTCTTCATTTCATCATTTTGTTCCTTGCACCGCCTTTCGTCTGCTCCTCACCCCACACAACACCTAACATGCTTCACAGGTCCGATTCAGCTAGAAATAATCTTAGCAACAAAACAAGAAAATCAAGCTGAATTCATATACGGTAGCAAATATCTATCTATCTATCTATATACCTAGGCTGCTTCCCCCAAGGAAAGGGAGGTAGCCGAGACAGGACGACACACTCCCCATTTACTCATCCATTCATACACATTCATTCGCATCTTAGCCCCAAAGGGGAGAACGGACAGATCCTCACCGCACCACACCGCACAAGGGTCAACTGCGCAATGCAATCAGTGACATCCGCAGCAGGGCCCGACAGCAGAACTGGTTTACCCCTGCCACATCATAACAGACCCATCCCCTTATCCGCACCTGACCTGACTAGCTGATCAGACCAAATGCGAGAGAATATCCCCTCAGGGCTGCGTCATCACTTATTCATTCACAATTTCTCTCCATTTATTTCTGTCACGCACAGCCACTCTTCCTTGCTGAACAGACATCCCTCTTGCATCCAGATCTCTCTTCACACTGTCCATCCATCCTATTCGTGGTCTCACTCTCAGCCTTACACCTCTCACATCAGATCTAGTTATCTTTTTCACCAATCGCTCATTATCCATTCTCTCCATATGCCCAAACCATCCTAACACCCTCTGCTCAACTCTACCAGCCATCTCTCAAACAACTCCAGTTCTCCTTCGCACTTCATCATTTCGCACCCGATCCATATGCGTCACTCCACACATACTTCTCACACACCTCATCTCCAGTACATTCAAACTTTTCCTCTCTGCTACACCCATATTCCATGTTTCAGCCCCATATAACGCAGTCGGTACCACAACACCCTCATACAGCCTTCTCTTTACATCCATTCTAAGCGAACGACATTTAAACACTTTTTTCATTCCTCCCAGCACCTTTCCTACTTCATTTATTCTAAACTTCACTTCTGCATCTATTCTTCCATCCACAGCAACATGTGACCCTAGATATTTAAAACAATCTACCTCCTCAAGCAACTCACCATTCAAAACTATATTCATCCCCCTACCATCTATCAACCTCGTACACTTCATCACATTACTCTTATTCTCATTTACTTTCAATTTCTTCCTTTCACACACCCTTCCAAACTCCTCTACCAACTGTTTCAATCTCTCCTCTGAATCAGTCACCAGTGCAGTATCATCTGCAAACAGCAGCTGCTTCAGATTCCACTCTCCACCATCAACATTCACCAGGCTCAGACCTCCACCTAAAACTCTTGCATTCACCTCCCTTACAACACCATCCATTATTAAACAACCAAGGCGACATCACACATCCCTGTCGCAGCCCCACTCTCACGGGAAACCAATCACTCACAGCATTTCCCACTCTTAAACATGTTCTACTATTTACATAAAAACTTTTCACCCCTTTTAGTAACCTACCATCAAGTCCATACGATCTTAAAACCGTCCACAAAGCCTCCCTATCAATTCTATCATATGCTTTCTCTAAATCCATAAATGCCCAAAACACATCCTTGCCTTTCGCTAAATACTTTTCACACACTTGTCTCACAGCAAACACCTGATCAACGCATCCCCTCCCTCTCCTAAAGCCACACTGCTCATCACCAATTACTCCCTCTGTACCCTCTCTAACTCTCATAATTAACACTCTACCATACACCTTACCTACAACACTCAACAGACTTATACCCCTAAAGCTAGTACATTCATACTTATCACCCTTGCCTTTATACAACGGGACCACACAAGCACTTGCCCAGTCAATTGGCACCATACCTTTCTCAAAGCACACATTCAACAGTCTTATTAACCAGTCAGCAATAGTCACTCTACCACCCTTCAGGCATTCCACAGCACACCCATCCATACCTGCAGCTTTCCCCGTTTTCATCTCCTTTACTGCCTTCTCCACTTCCTCCTTCGTGATCAAAGAATCATTCAACTCTCCCAACACATTTATTCCTTGCACCTTTCCATCCGCCAAAATCTCAGCCACCCTTTCCTCCTCTACATTTAACAATCTTTCAAAATACTCTGCCCATCTCTTCCTTACTGCATCCATCTCAATTAACATCCTTCGATCCTCTGCTTTTACTCGTTCTTCCTTCCCAGACTCTCCCTTTTGCACCCTTTTCACCTCCTTCCAAAACATTTTCTTATTCTGTTGAAAATTCTCTATCAGCCGCCTACCCCACCTCTCATCTGCTGCCACTTTAGCATCATGCACAGCCCTTCTCGCTCTATTCCTCGTTTCCTTATACCTTTCATATGATATCTCATCCTTCCTCTGCAGCCACACTTCATATGCACATCTCTTCTCAGCCACAGCCATACTTACTTCCTCGCACCACCATTCACTTCCTTTTCTTACACCACCACCCACACGTCTCACACCACACACCTCTTCTGCATGCCCCACCACAGCACTCTTAAACAACTGCCATTCCTCCTCCACGCTGCCATTTTCCCGATCTTTCACTGCGTTCCACTCATCTTTCAATTTCTCCTGATACTCTATCTTTTTCTCTCTTTTATCCAACTCACTCACTTTCAAAACCTCCCTGCCACACCTAACACTCCTAGCTCTCACCCATCTCTTACCTACTCTTAACTTTCCCTCCACCAGGTGGTGGTCAGATATATACGCCAAAAATAAATACAATTTACTAATAGACAGATATTGCCAGATTCGTATATTATCTTAAATGCTACTAATATTCCCATCTCCAAAAGTATTGAAATTCTCGGCGTCTCACTTAACAATGCCCTCAGTTGGACCTTTCATGTCAGATCACTTGCTAAAATCGCCTCAAAGGAACTTGGATTATTGTACAGTCCGTAACTTCTTCACCGTCGAGCAGTTAGCTATAATTTATAAGAGTCATGTGCGCTCTCAGTTTGATTATTGCTCACCCTTGTGGAGTGGATGTGAAGAGGTTGCATTAAAACAACTAGACAAAACTCAGAACAAAGCTGCTGGAATTGTTAATAACCCTGCTATTATAAATAAACCGCCTCCCCTACAAGGAAGAAGGAATGTTGCCTTCCTTTCACTATTTTACAGTTATTTTTATGGCAAATGCTCACACGAAGTTGCGTCCATTGTGCCACCTCTCCATGTCTTCTCTTGTGCTACACGGGCATCTGGTAGCGCTCACGACGGGAATGTCACTCAGCCATGTTGCAGAACTTCTGCTTATCAGAATTCTTCTTTTCCCCAAACTGCATCTCTCTGGAACTCGCTTCCCCAGAGTTGTTTCCCTCCAAACTTCAAGCTACAGCAGTTCAGGTCCAACTTTTTTTTTTTTTTTTTGCAAGAAAGAAGGAACCAAAGGCCGGAGCCCGCAAACCGTTCCTTCCAAGAAAAAAAAAAACAATACAAAAGAGAGCCAAATTCAAGATCAGTTCATTTCGAGATGCCTGGACATACTGCGTTTGAAAGACTAGAGATCATAGGAAGTAGGAAATACAGACAGAGGGAGACAGTTCCAGAGTTGACCTGTTGCATAAAAGAAAGACTGGGAGTAACGGTTAACTCTTGCATTAGAGAGCTGGACAGTAAAGGGACGAGAGTTTGTTGCTAGACGGGTGCTACGCACCCGTCGTAGAGGTGGAGGGATGCAAGCAGACACTTCAGAGGAGCAGTGACCACTGAAATAGCTATAGAAGAGATGAAGATGCAACAGTACGACGAAGAGACAGAGGTTGAAGGGATCCAGTAAGAAGAGGAGAGTTGATGAGACAAAAAGCCTTTGACTTCACCCTACTGAGAAGAACTGTATGTAGGAAGCCTCCCCACACATGAGAGTTGTACTCTAAACAGTGGCCAATAAAACCAGTGTATAAAGTCAACAACTGTGCAGGGGTAAAGAAGGAATGGAGTCTAACGGTTACAGATATTTTATGAATGGAGGACACGAGTAATCTGGTGTATGGATTTTTTTTACACATTTGTTTTTCCTTCCTATGTTCTGTTATTGAAAAAAAAAAAAAAATGCAGCTTTTTGTGGAAGGTTAGCCAGAGTTTTTTCTGCTTTCTCCCCTTCGTGTAGTCGTTACCATAACAGTTAGCGATTATTGGTCAAGAATCTAACCCAATGGAGTGAAAAGGTAATCTGCACTCATGATATCGTACAAAAATGCCGGAATGTTAATGTGGTGAAAAACTTCAAAGTCAGACATCAGTCGAGAGAGAGAGAGAGAGAGAGAGAGAGAGAGAGAGAGAGAGAGAGAGAGAGAGAGAGATTTCTCCGCTAGTTACCATTTACATTTTTTCCCATCCTTGGTCATTTCCCCCCTTTTCTTATTAAGTAGAACCGTTACTACCACTAAGCCGTGTTTAGCCTTGCCTTCCTGATTGTTCATTGATGCTGGTGGGTTTTTATCTCCATTGTGTACTTGTTTGCAAATTTTGTTTCTGTTGTACAGTGCAAGTGGCGTGGCTGACTGCCTCATTACCTTCTCGTTCTACCTGACTACTTGATTTCCGATACTCATGTCAGAGAATACTTGCTGAGGCACAATGTAGGACCATTCCCTAGACTGTTTAAATTGAATCTGTGATGTAGATGATGTGGGATGTGGAAGTGGGAGGTGTGACTGTGTTATGAGGTGTGATAGTGCTAATTTCAAATTTAACAACCAGTTGGGGATAAGAAAACCAAATTAAGCTTTGGAAAATAAAATGAAGATACTATATTTGAGGATGGCCCAGTTTTCATACCTCAGCTTAATATACCCGTCAATGTTACTTTTTGTTCATCACGTACAATAAGATTCTCAGTTTAACACATCCATGACGAACAAATGAGTGCTTTTCACCCAGCTGAGCAAAAACGAGACAGAAGCTGCCCCATTACCTGTTGTCACCAGTGGACATGGCTTCTCATATTTCTCTGCACTGTTAGTTGGCAGCTTGCAAATAGCGCAGTTTTCACAATAACTGTTTTTAAATCTTGTGCTCGTTTTTGCAAGCAGCATGATGGATGGCTGCACACATGGTGATGGTGCGACAAAATCTGTGATAGCCTCGCTCCCCGCCCCTCACACACACACACAAGCGCGCTAAACAAAACTGTGCTGATATACATACACAAGTACAAATGAACAATTCTTCATCACATGATTTGTGTAAGTTGCCACTATAACTGTAATGTAGCTGACAGGCGGATCCTATTTGTAAAGAAAACGGATATTTGCTATTAATATTCCAGCCAATATAAGAAGTTTTGGTAAACTGCTTGTCTAAAAGCAAGCACGACATTTCTTCCTTGTCTTTATTATTATTATTTTTTAAATCCTGCTTAATGATACTTTTTGGACAAAGACTTTACTACTGTGTCTGCCCAGGGAAGCGTACACGTAAATATCGCTTTAAAATAAACTTTGCCTTCTGCCACACTTATAGTTTTGATAAAATGTGTGAAGTAGTGTTAGATTTTGTCCACCTCGTAACGCTAGCGCAGTTATTTCTTTCGGTAATTTGTAACTCTCTAACTTACTTACGGCACAATACAATATGCAGCGCTGTCATGCCCTGAACTTAGCAGATCTATCCGTACTGGAGGAAGATGTAAATTATTCATCAGACCCCGGACAATAAATACTGCATATTTGTTGAGTTTATTGTATTGTTCCGACATGACCGACTTGCAGGCCACCTCATTGCCTGAAATGCCAGGCTGTGTCAGCTGTATATAGTGGTGTCGCTACCATTGTGTTATTCCTCTATGGTGTACCCCTACAGAGGTAAATGCTTGTGCATGTGTCCTGTGTCTCCCTCTTTTCATACCTCACTACCTCAGTCCCGGCCGAAGCTCCTGATCTACTGAGTCAATGATCCGTTATCCTAGGATCGTGACAAGTAACTGACATTATTTCCTTTTTAATATCATGGGCTTGTTTCTCGGGATTTTTTTTTTAGTGGAATGAAACTGGCATGAAAAAATCAGAATGAGGGTGTTGGAATTGTTGTCAGTCATCAGACATTCAAAAGAATGAAAGGAAAATTCCTCCCAGTATAGTAATAGTATGTGTTATTTTAAAGCTGAGAAAAAAAAACTTTTCATGAAAAAAATTTGTCTTAGCAATAAAATTCGAAAATGCACGTTTAAAGTTAAAACGATGTCATATATATTGCTTCAACCAACTTTTCTTGATATGATTCGGAAACCGTAATTGAACGGAATATATTTGTCACGACTTAAATAGTACTTTTTTTTCTCAAGTGACCTGTAAAGTTTGGAACCTGTATCTAACGTTTAGCGATCTAAGTTAATCGCTAATCGCTGTAAGATCCAACTTTTTTATTATGCGTTGCTCTACCTAGCCAAGAACAGTTAAAAAGAACAATTAAGAAAAGGTAGGGAGAAGGGGGAGGCCTGAAGGTAAGTGGAGTTGAGGATGGTGAGAGAAGGAAGGAAAAAGAACAATGTGTCGAGGTGGACTTTTTTTTTTTTTTTCTGAGGGGATAGGCAAGGGAGTTTGCTTCCTAATCCGATGATGTTATTCGTATATATTTCTTATTACCAGGAGGCGCTCGTGTTATCTTCAAGAGAGGTTTTTTCGAACTGGGGAGAGGGAAGGTATGAAAAAGAAAAAGTTATTTTACATCTTGAATTCAAGAGGTCACTCCGAAGCCGTAAGAAAACCATCCGTCAGTTGCAAGGAAACAAGAAAAAGAAAATTAATATAAATATAAATGTCGTCGTAGTAAAAAGATTCAGTTAATAATTTGTGTGTGTGTGTGTGTGTGTGTGTGTGTGTGTGTGTGTGTGTGTGTGTGTGCACGCGCGCGCGCTTCTTAAGTGAGTAATTTAATTTGATGGTAGCAAGAATGAAAATTATTTAAGAAACGTCTTGTTTCTGTTCAAAGCAATGGGGTTCGATTATGCAGGAAATATCTGCCCTTATAACGATGACATGTGAATACGGAAGGAACAAAAGTTGGTGGGAGAAGCAGGGAGGGATAGTGGTAGCGTCCGTGTGGGTGTTGTAGCCTGCCATTATTTTCTCGGCGCTTTTTAACAGGCACACACAAAAAAATATCAGTCAGTAAAAGGCAAAAACGCCATTGTATCGTGCGTCCTGTCAGGCTGGGAATGGATTTTTGGATTATCTGGGTTTACAAAGAAATGGAATGAAGGAAAAACTGTAGAGTAACAATAAGAGTGTAGCGTTATCTGCACGAGATGTATGTCAAAACAGATTACTACAACACACACACACACACACACACACACACACACACATACACAAAACACCACCACCACCACCACCAGATAGTTTGAATGGAAGGGAATGATTATCTGGTATATTTTTCATCTCGTCATTGAGAAAGACAGATATATATTTCGTTCACATTTGCATAGAAATATTACATTAAATATTTATTACTTACTGTAGACAAACTGTCGACTTCTTCATCAGCACTGTACACTTGGCTCTACGATTAAACTCAGTTTAACCCTTTCAGTTGAGAAGGAATTATCACCAAAGTTTCGGGTTCATGCTATTTGTAAAGACTAACAAATATAATTACAGTCGAGCTAAG
>NC_136981.1:21626488-21726488 GCF_032717465.1 Coenobita brevimanus
GTTAGACTAATGTAATGCGTAACAGTTGTGTGCATAAGAGAAGAACGATGACAGTAGTTTTCCTTACATTGATCTGTGTGAGGTACAGTAAAATGAGTATTATT
Source organism: Coenobita brevimanus (assembly GCF_032717465.1). Classification (NCBI taxonomy): domain Eukaryota; kingdom Metazoa; phylum Arthropoda; class Malacostraca; order Decapoda; family Coenobitidae; genus Coenobita; species Coenobita brevimanus. The sequence goes on from NC_136981.1 coordinate 21,626,593, forward strand.
TCAGCTACAGTGAAAGCGAATAGTGAGAAAAGGATGAGAATGTGGGGTGTTTCGCTTAGAAGGTCGGGATAAGGTAATATGAGTTTCGAAACTATACTAGGAAATGAGCATGATCTGGTCAGAAATTTACAAAGCTTTCAAGGACCAGTGAAAATATTGAGACAGGTGTGGATGATGGAAGTAGTGTCAGGGATGTGGCAGTTGAGAATGAGGCAATTGAAGGATGGGGCAGGATAGTAGTGAGACTAATGAGTGGTGAGGAAGGTGAGGGGTGAGGCAGATGAGGGGTGAGGCAGGTGAAGAGAGAGGCAGGTGCGAGGAGTGAGGTAGGTGAGGAATGATACAGGTGAGGCGTAACGAAGATGAAGAGTTATACAGGTGACGGGTGAGAAAGGTCAGGGGTGAAGCGGGTGAGGAGTGAGGCGGGTGAGAAATGAGGCAGGTGGGGTTGAGGTATGTCAGGAATGAGGCAGGTGAGGGGTGACACAGGTGAGGTAAGTAATGCTCCAGGTGAGGGATGAGCCAAGAGAGGACTGAGCTAAATGAGGGGTGAAGCCGGTAAACGGTGAGGCAGCTAAGGAATGAGTCAAGCGGGTCACCAATGAAACGAGCACACATAATTTCTCTTTATGCTTTCCTTGCCTCATATTTCCCAGGCATATCACTGCATCATCTTTCAGACCCAACCATCTCCCCCATCCTCCCCTTGCATCCTCCTCATCTCCACTCCCTCCCTTCATTGTTTTACTCCTTTTACCTCCGACTCTCTCTCTCTCTCTCTCTCTCTCTCTCTCCTGCATTTAAACCCATTATAAGAACCTTTGCTCTTTTCCAAGTTACATTTTCTGGTATTTACCATTTTCCTTGTGCTTAGATGTGTGTGTGTGTGTGTGTGTGTGTGTGTGTGTGTGTGTGTGTGTGTGTGTGTGTGTGTGAAGGTCACGAATTTTCTGTACCATTATTCAACTGCTCACATCATCCATTCATGTCCACCAAGCCGCTGTCCGTCCTCACAGATCCCTCAGCATTTCTGGTGTTTGAGTAATGTGCTGTATCTACCTGAGTATCGTCCCATGTTTTCTCAGTCTCTGGCAGGGTACTTCTTGTCCTCTTACTTTTTCTAACGTCGTTTCATTTACATATCCACTTCAGTGTTCATCCATCCTACATTTATTGTCCTGTCGTTAGGACTGGGGCCCATTGGCTTGGCTAATCTGTGAAGATTTATTATGCGAGAGTGACCAGTCGTTTGTTTTCCTGAGTGGTATGATTTGAGTAAAAAGCCCAAACTACCCCTGGAATGTAAAGCTTTATGAGCAATTTTTTGTGGAAGCGCCTTAATTCACTATGCCACCAGGCGTCAAGGTGTTGCCTGTATGATGAAAGCTTTCAGTAATCACAACCAGTGCCAACTTTGGCATCACGTGTTATTCTGTCACATACAGGCCTTTTTTTGCCTCTTATATTGAGGTGATCCTTACAATACAGGTATAGTAAGAATCTCATTGCAGTTGTTTCTCTCTATGTTTACGTCCTTCCCTACTATTTACCTATTCTTCCGCTTTCCCTCCTACTTAGGCGTTTTTCCTTTCTTGTTCAGTCACTTTCATCTTCGTTTATTTTGTTGCATATATATTAGCCGTAGTCAGCCATTGTTTTATTCCCCCTGTTAGCTTTTGCCTATTTTGGGAAACCTTTATACAGTACTTGCTTATATCTCTTATACATAAATATTTAATTCTCTCTCTCTCTCTCTCGCTCGCTCGCTCGCTAGCGCGCGCGCGCGCCGCATATCAATTTTTATCAATAAAGATGAATGCAATGAATGCATTGATATTCAGGTCCCTGGATAACAAGAATACTTTATCATATTAAAGTAATAATAATAATAATAATAATAATAATAATAATAATTTATAGGTAAAATAATTTATTAAGGGGAGACAGACAATGCATGCTGATGTCAGGTACTGCAATACCATTGTCAGAATAATACGTCAGACTCGAAATGGTGGGGACACTTACAGAAAAACATTAATAATACATAGCCTCTGAGAATTGTGAGCTCAATAGACGCATAATTATTTCAACAGCGTACTATATATTACATAAAAACCAGTGGAATGAAATGCCTCATCATGTGATATTTTGCATGTAAAAAATAAACCGTTTTTTTGACGTGTAGGAATTTAATGTGACTGTTTTCAATATGCAATACAGTTTCTGTCCCATCATCTTCACAGATTTGATGTGTTTTCAAGAAAGATGACTCTGACATTAAATTTCCTCCGTAATGACTCATGTGGTAAAACCTTGCTGTGGCGTAATGAATGGGGTAGGGTAAGTTATGCTAATGTGGTAGCAGTTTTAATAGCGATGGCGATAAATATACTGGCTGATTCACTACTCTACGGCTCCACACTAACCTCAATATAACCGTCAATAAAGAACGGATCCAAATGAGACTAGGGACTGACGAATAACTTCTTTCTATGTCAGACAAATGCTGTCTTTGAGAAACTTGCCAATAATTGCACAAAGTGACATAAGTCGAAAATGAAATACTGTTCTCTCACCACTGAAGCAGTAAGTGGACATGAGTCAGTTAACTGCAGTGATTCAGGGATCATGCCATAGTCAGTAACTGGCCGCATATTTATATTATTATTTTTTTATTTAACTCGTTTTTTCCTGGCTGCGAGTGCACCTTCAGGCAGAAGGATTTAAACACAAACTTTACACATCCGGTTAGGTGAAAGAATATAGGAGGGAGAATGCAGCCATCCCAGTGCATAAACTGCACTAAAAATTCTTCGGTCAGGAATACCGGGTACAAGTGGTGAAAGAGATAGCTTTCATTTAAATCGGTTCATGAATTACGAAAGTATATAGCTTGTTATGGAGTCATATAGTAGTGCTATCACACTATCACATGTGCGTGTATTCTGTTGCAATTTTTTTTATTTGGTACATTTATCATCCTGTCTTTTCTAGTCCTAAGGCTAGGCAGCCTAATCACGGCAACCAGGTGGAGGTGACCAGCCTTACTAACCCCTGTGTGCTATTCTGTGAGCAATAAACAACAATCCTTTCTCTTGTGTAAACCCTTCTGACTCCAACCGATTGGAAAGCTTTATCTCACTAGACTACCAGGTGTCACTTGGATATAAAACAACTAAACAAAATTCAGAAAAAAGCAGTTAGAATTACCAATATCCCTACTACAACAAATGAACTAACTCTCCTACAAGTAAGAAGGAATGTTGCATCCTTTGCATTATTTTACAGATACCTTTATGGCAAATGCTCAGTCGAAGTTGCATCCATTGTGACACCTCTTCATGCCTTTCCCTGCGCTACAAGGGCATCGGGCAACGCTCAAGACTGGACTGTCACACTGTCATATTCAGAACTTCTGCCTATGAGAATTCTTTTATTCCCCAAACTGCCTCTCTTGTGAACTCGCATTCCCAAAGTTGTTTCCCCTCAAACTTCTAGTCCAGCTGTTACAGATTTTTTTTTTTTTATAATGAATGGACGACACATGTAATGCAGTGTATGGATTATTTTTTTTATTCATATGTTTTCCTTCCTCTGTTTTATCATTAAAAAAAAGGGGGGGGGGATTATCAACTAACTAGGTGAGTGATTCCCAAGGTTACAGGACACCGTTTGATTGTGGGTCATAGTTAAGAGTGATTGGATGGTGGGTGCCGAGCCTCTCACAGTAGTGTAATTTTTACTTTTGTGCATTGCTTAACTGTATATTTTTCTCTACGACAAGAGGAGTATGTTTTCACCTCTGTTTGTCTTTTTGTCTGTCTGTCTCTTAGCAGGATTACTCAAAAACTAAAAGAGAGACTTTGACCAAATTTGTTGGGTAGATAGCCCATGTCCCAAGGAGCAATCGATTGGCTTTTGGGATCGATCCCTTGGTGGTGTAGTGGTTACAACGCCCCGATCGGAGTTACAACCTTGATTACGCAAGTATTTGATCCCCAATAGATGACTGGATATTATTCTCTCCCACAAGGAGAGTATTTTTTTTTTTTTTACCTATGTTTGTTTGTTTGTTTGAAAGTTTGTCGTTTAACAGGATTAGGCTGCTCAAAAACTAAAAAAAGAGATTTGAATCAAATTCGGTGGGTAGATAGCCCATGTCCCAGGGAACAATCGATTAACTTTTGGGACCGATCCGGATCGTGTTTCAGATTCTGGATCGGAAAACGTTTTTTGTGAAACCCTAATCATTGATGAGAGACTCTAACCCATTATGAAGAATGGTTGGGAAATTACGTTACCCTTCTCAGAGAGATGCGTTCTACGAGTGCCCTTCTGCTTATGTTTGTGTTTTATGTAACGCTGAAACTGGATATATATATATATATATATATATATATATATATATATATATATATATATATATATATATATATATATATATATTTTTTGGTGCTTGGCTGTTTAATATATATATGGATGGGGTCGTAAAGGAGGTACAAGGTAGGGCAGTGGATGTGGGGGTGGCCCTAATGAATGAGGGTGAGATTTGGAAGCTTCCGGTGTTGCTGTTTGCTGATGATACAGTATTGTTGAGTGAAGATGAATGGGAGTTGCAAGGTTTGGTGAATGAATTTGGGACAGTGTGTAGGAGGAGGAAGCTGAAAGTTAATGTAAACAAAAGTAAAGTTATGGTGTTTGAGAGGAATGAAGTCACAGAGTGTGCAGTGAGGTTGGATGGTGAGGATATGGAGAATGTGAGTGCATTCAAGTACTTGGGTAGTGTGATGAGTAAGGATGGAACTTTGGGGGATGAAGTACGTGAAAGGGTACAGCAGGGAAGGAAGGTTGTTGGCACACTGAAAGCAGTGATGAGAAATAGGGAGGTGAGTATGGAAGTTAAGAAGTCACTGCATGATGGTATTGTGATCCCTACCCTGACGTATGGAAGCGAGGCGTGGACCTTGCAAGAGGGGAACAAGTCAAGAGTGAGAGCAGTGGAAATGAGTTACTTGAGAGGAGCATGTGGAGTGACATGGAGGGACAGGTTGACGAATGAAGAAGTGAAGGAACGTTGTGGGGTAGATGTGGATGTGGTTGAAAAGATTAGGAGAAATACACTGAGGTGGTTTGGACATGTGGAGAGGATGGAGAATGAAAGACTGACTAAGAGGGTGTATGTAGGTGAGGTGGAGGGGGGGAGAAGGAGGGGTAGACCGAGGATGAGGTGGAGGGATGGAGTTGAGAGGTATATGAGGGAGGGGGGGGTGAGTTGGGGGGAGGGGAGTCAAATGGTCGGTGACAGAGTGACTTGGAGGCGTTTTGTCTGCGGCCACCCTTTGCTGGATTAGGGCGTCGGGCTATAGATAGATAGATAGATAGCTTGGGGTTATTAGTACCCGTATTCATAAAGTTGCTGTGGACATGCAGGGTCACTGGCCGTTGTGGGAGACATCTGTAATTTAATTTGTGTGTGCATGTATGTAAGCACACTTAGTCATTAGATTAACGCTCCTCAAGAAACCTTAAAATTTTACCCTACCCAGGTAAACTTAGGTCCATCAGAACCAAGTCATTAAAAAAATCATCAACAATACTTAAAATAACATTACTGAAAAGCACCTCTGATGTGACAGGAAGCATTAGGAGAAACACACTGAGGTGGTTTGTCCACGTGGAGAGGATGGAGAGTGAGAGACTGACGAGGAGAGTGTACGTGAGTGAGGTGAAGGGGGAGAGAGAGATGGGGAAGCCAAGGATGAGATAGAGGGATGGAGTGGAGAGGTATATGAGGGAGGGAGGTGTATGCTGGGAGCCGGGCAGTGAAATGGCGGGGGACAGGGAGACATGGAGACCATTTGTGTGTGGCCACCCCGTATGGGATTAAAGCGTCTGGCAATAGATAGATAGATAGATAGAAAACCACTTGTACACAATTTCTGTTGCCCTTTTTTCTCCTATTTGGTGGAAAATGTATGAAAATATAAGTGAAGAAATATTTTATGGAAAATTAAAAAGAAAAACATTGAAAAATTTTATACCAACTGAAGTTAGTGGCTGCCATTCAAAAACTGATATGTTCCACCAGTTTTGTACCATTGCCTGCTGTAGACCAATGGCCAAAGTATCTATCAAAAAACGAGAAGCACATGTCATGAAAAATAATTTTAGGCATGGACAATATGTATGGCGAAAAAAATTAACAAGTTAGGTAACCTGAGGTCCATTTGATCCCAAAGGCTCTTTAATGCAAAAATAGAGCCAGATCCCGAACTGACCCCATCACATCCATAAACAACTCTACTAGTAAGGAAGGAAGAGAGAAAACCAGATATCAAGACCTTATAGTAATATATGAAAAACGCTTAGAAAAGTAGCCTGGGGTCTGAAGGACCTCAGGTTACCTGAGGAGGGTTAAAATACTTCTGCTGCTGTATATGTGTGTGCACGTTTATATGAGACTGTGAGCATCCATGTGTGTGTATATATGTGTGTATGCATGTATATATGTATGTGATAAATAGCGGTCAGTGTGTGGTGTGAGTGGTGTGGTGTATCGGCAGTTAGGCAGGCAACAGTGTTTACTCACTGGGCGATAAGAGAGGTGGCAGAGTGACAGCCGACAGGCAGGGGAGAATAGGCCCACTATTCAACTGACACTCACACTCTCAAACTGACGCTCTCCCTCTGATACTCACAATAACACTCGCACACAGATGCATATTTTCTACATGCAATGAATTCCTCGTTCTTATGTACTCAGCTCTTTATATGTAAAGATACATCGCATTTCATTTTTTTTTATTTTTAATGCGAGGAAGAAGGAACCAAAGGCCATGAGCCCGCAATACCAGTTCCCTCCAAAAGAAAAACAAAATAAAATAGTGAGCCAAATTCAAGATCCCATCATTTCGAGATGCCTGGACACACTGCGTTTGAAAAACTGGAGATCATAGGCAGCAGGAAATACAGACAGAGGGAGACAGTTCCAGAGTTGACCTGTTGCATAAATGAAGGACTGGGAGTAACGGTTAACTCTTGCATTAGAGAGTTGGACAGAAAAGATATGAGAGTTTGCTGCTAGATGGGTGCTACACGCCCATCGTATAGGTGGAGGAATGCATGCAGACAGTTCAGAGGTGCAGTGACCATTGAAGTAGGGATAGAAAAGAGATAAAGATGCAACAGTGCGGTGAAGGGACAGAGGTTGAAGGGAGTCAGTAAGAGGAGGAGAGTTAATGAGACGAAAAGCCTTTGACTCCACCCTATTGAGAAGACCTGTATGTGGGGAGCCTCCCCACACATGAGAGTTGTACTCTACACAGGGGCGGATAAAACCCATGTATAGAGTCAACAATTGTGCAGGGGTAAAGAAAGAAAGGAGTCGGCTTAGCACACCCAATCTCTTGGAAGCAGATTTTACAAGACATGTAATATGATCATTCCAAGATAAGTCCCGAGTAAATGAAACCCCAAGCATGTTCAAGGATGATGCAGGATTAAGCTGAATATTATTAAACATTAGTGGGTATACCTGTGGAAGATTTTGTCGGGTTGATAGGTGTAAGAACTGAGTCTTAGATGCATTAAAAACAATCAGATTATTTTTACCCCAGTCAGAGATACGAGCCAAGTCAGACATTAGGTATGCCATAGCCTCATCCCTTGTTTGCTGAAGTAACTGCTGAGATGGGCGTTGCAGGAACCGCATGGAAAGGTGAAGGGTGGAGTCATCAGCGTATGAGTGGATAGGGTTAGATGGACAGCTTAGAAGGCCATTGATGAATTAAAGGAAGAGAGTTGGTGATAGGACAGAACCCTGAGGAACACCATTGTTGATAGATCCAGGAGAAGAACGATGGCCGTCTATAACAGCGGCTATAGAACGACCAGAAAGGAAGCAATAGATGAAGGCACAGATAGAAGGATAGAAACCGTAAGAGGGCAGTTTGGAAATTAAGGATTTATGCCAGACTCGGTCGAAAGCCTTTGAGATGTCAAGTGCGATGGCAAAGCTTTCGCCAAAGTCTGAAAGGAGGATGACCAGGAGTCTGAAAGGTAGGTGAGAAGATCGCCAGTGGAGCGTCCCTGCTGGAACCCATACTGACGATCAGAAAGAAGGTCATAATAGGAAAGATGCCTTAACATTTTTCTATTGAGAATTGACCCAAAAACTTTCGAAATACAGGACGTTAAAGCAATTGGACGATAGTTGGAGGGTTGGGAGTGGTCACCCTTCTTTGGGACTGGCTTAATGAGAGCAAACTTCCAGCAAGAAGGAAAGGTACAAATGGACAGACAAAGGCGAGAGAGTTTGCCTAGGCAGGGTGTAAGCACAGAAGCACAGTTCTTGAGAATAACAGGAGGGACTCCATCAGGCCCATATGCCTTGTTAGTATTGAGGCCAGTGATAGCAGAAAATACATCAGCTGAAGAAATTTTAATGTCAGCAATGAGGAAGTCAGAGGGGGGAAGTGATGGAGGAACAGCACCGGAATCGTCTAAGGTGGAATTGGAGGAGAAAGTCTGTGCGAAGAGATCTGCTTTATCAGTAGAAGAAATAGCTACCAAACCATCAGAGTAGAAAAGAGGAGGGAAGGATGATGAGGTAAAGTTGTAAGAAAAGTTTTTGGCAAGGTGCCAGAAGGAGCAGGAAGAATTCGAGTTGAAGAGTTGAGAGCATTTAGTACAAATAAAATTATTTATAGCAGAGCGAAGAACAGTCTTAGCACGATTCTGAGCAGAAACGTAAAGATGATGTGATTCAGGGGTGGTTTGCCTCCGGTACCTTTTGTAGGCCCTTTCCTTGTTTTGGACAACATTAGAACAAGCGTGATTAAACCAAGGCTTTCTTGCATTAGTCAAAGGATATGAGTAAGGAATGTATGCTTCCATGCCCAAGAGAATAACCTCCGTAATGTGCAAGGCATACTCAGATGGCTCCCGGCCATGGAAGCAATAATCATTCCAGGGAAAATCAAAGAAGTACTGCCTGAGGGCCTCCCAGTCTGCGGCTCCAAAATGCCACAGACGACGTTTCCCTGGAGGGTCCACAGGCCGTACCAGAGTGACAGGACAGGTTAAGGTGATAAGGTTGTGATCAGAGGAGCCCAGCAAAGAGAAATGATTAACAGTGTAAGCAGAAGGATTAGTTGTAAGGAAGAGGTCAAGTATGTTGGAGCTCTCTCCAAGGTGGTCTGGGATACGGGTAGGGTGCTGTACAAGCTGCTCTAGGTCATTAAGGATAGAAAAGATGTAGGCTTGTTTACCAGGTGGATCAGTGAAAGGAGAGGAGAGCCAAAGGTCGTGGTGAACATTGAAATCTCCTAGAATGGAGATTTCAGAGAAAGGAGAAATGGATAGAATGTGTTCCATTGTAGAAGTAAAATAGTCAAAGAAGTTTTGATAGTCAGTAGAATTAGGGGATAAGTAAACAGCACAGATATATTTAGTCAGAGAATGACAGGAAAGCCGAAGCCAGAGTGTAGAGAATTCAGAAGAATCGAGTTCAGGAACACGTACATATACACAACAGCCACCTTTGGCTTTGAATATTCATACATGAAGCAGAAAAGGAGGGAGGTATGATACGGTGAGGCAGACATACAGGTAAGATGATGAAAGGAAGAGGTATGATACGGTGAGGCAGACATACAGGTAAGATGATGAAAGGATATCATGCGATAACGATGCGACAAATTAGGGAAGGAGGAGCAATAACAAAGTAAAAATGAAGACAGAGTGTACTGCACTAAGTAGGGTGAGTCACGGCTGATAAAGTGGATAAAGATAAAGGAGTAATATAGCTATTTAAGCATAAGAATGGGTGGGGCTGAGTGAGGAGAATAGAGCCAATGCATGGGGTATGGGAGAAGTTCCAGAGATGTGGAAGACTGCAAACGTTGTACCCAGTTTTTAAAGGGTAATGAATCATCTACATGAAAAGTATCGTCCAATAAGTCTACCATCAATAATAGAAGCGCTACGGTCTATTTCAGCAAATATAATTAGAGAATACGTCATCATCATCATCATCATAATCATCATCATCATCATCATCATCCGGACATCCTTTCCCACCCTAGGGCAAGGTCAGGAATAACAACGTCCAGACAGCCCAAGCTTGCCCACTCCGACTGGCCACGGTTCCACTCACTCATCATTCAAGCCCCAGAAATCCTATCTGTATCTGCTATGCCAAAAACTTCCACCACATTCTGCAGCTTCACATAAACGTGTCCGATTGAATCAATCCGAACGTTGTCATGTAAACAGGGGATGCCAAATCCCCGGTCATGCACTTCCCACAATATTCATCCAGCCAGCTCGATCTCTTGTCGGTCCCCTCGCCTCACCGACTTTCAAACCTCTCTTCCTCACACACTCATCCACCATATCCCTCCACTTTCTCCTTGGCTTACCTCGCCTCTTCCCTCAGTCAGATTCGCTCAGATATACCTTTTTCACCACTCTATTGTTATCCATTCTCTCCACATGAGCATACCATCTCAGTACACTCTCGTAGATTCTGGTGTCCACGGACTTTCTCACTCCACATCTTTCACGAATCTCATAATTTAGTATCCTATCCACTCTCTGTATTCCACATACATTCCTCAGCAGTCCCATCTCCGCTGCTCCCACTCTTGACTTTTCATTCTCATGCCACACCATGGTCTCACATCCATATGTTAAAGTTGGCACAAACACTCCTTCATGTAAGCCTCACACAGCTACAACACTCAAGTCTCTGTTTCTTATCAAGGCCTTCACAGCACCAGCTACCTTCCTTCATTATGTCACTATGTTTTCCACTTCTGCACATTTTCCTCTCTTTTCCATCACTGTACCCAGGTATTTGAACTCTCACCAATTCCAGCCTCTCTCCATTTACTGTAACATCACACTGGGGGTCACCTGCTCTCTCGATTACCATCAATTTACCCTTTTCTACATTAACTCTTAACAGACGACGCTAACAGACATCAGCAAAACTCCGCACTAGTCTACCAAGTTCTTGACCGGTATTTGTAAGTAGCACTGCATCATCAGCATATAACAAATCTGAGATATTCCATCCTTCACCATTCGTTACCAACGCCATCCCTCTCTCCATTACTCGGGTTTTTACTTCTATCATCATCCCATCCATATATATATATATATATATATATATATATATATATATATATATATATATATATTTATTTATTGAACAACCATGGGGACATCGCACAACCTTGTCATACGCCCACATTGATCGTGAATCATTCACTTAGATTCCCATTTACCCTTACACATGCCTCAATACCCATCTTTAAAACTCTTGACGGCACCTAGCAGCTTACCATCTACACCGCACATGTGCAAAACCTTCCACAATCCTTCTCTGTCTACTTTGCCGTCTGCTTTTTCCAGATCCATAAATGCCATTAACACCTTATTGTCCTTATCACAAGCCTTCTCCGCTATGTGTCTCACTGCAGATATTTGATCCACACATCCTCTGCCACTCCTAAAGCCATCCTGCTCATCACTCACTAGTACTTCTGATTTCTTTCTTACTTTCTTTGTAATAATTAATACTTAATCATACCTTGCTTACCACACCCAGTAAACATATGCCACGGTAATTCTTGCACTTGCTTCGCTCACCATTATTTTTTTACAGGGGTACAATCACAGCCTTTTTCCACTCTACAGGCACGGTTTCACTCATCCATAGATTTAATCTCATAAAAGAAGGTCAGAGCGGATTCATACAATGACGATCCTGACTCACAAACTTGTCATTCTTCTTGGAGGTCTATGAAGCGGTAGTTAGCCATAAAGCTTACGGTATTATTTATCTGAACTTTAGTGAAGCTTTTGATAGAGTTTCATACGAAAAGTTAGGAAGGTGCGAACAGGCGGTATACAGTAAACGGTGATATCTAAACACGGGTAGAAGGAACGAGTGTGGAGTTTTATTAAATGACACTAAGTCAGGTTGGGGATGAGCAAGTAGCAGTGTCCAACAGTGACTGGTACTTGGTCTCTTATGATTTATTGTATTATATAAATTATCTAGACTTATGAATCACTGGCAATATTAACAGATGTGCCGGTGACATAAAAACTGGGTGTTTCATTAACTAAACTGACGACCGCGTTAACCTACAAGAGGACCGCGATATAATGTACACGTGGTCTAAAGACTGGCAAATGGAGCTTAATGCTGAAAAATATAAAGTACTTAAAGTGGGTAAGACGATCAGAAATACAAAGTACAACTTAGGTAATGATGAAATTAATAAATGGGAATGCGAGAGAGATCTAGGCGTCATGGTTAGTAAAGACCTTAAACCAAGGCAACAGTGCTTATATACATGAAATAAAGCAAATCGAGTCCTGGTATTTATTTAGCGAAGACTGAGCAAAAGGACAGCTAAAGTAATAATGCAACTTTATCTAGCATGTGTAAGGCCACAATTTTACTAAGTCTTGCAGTTTTGGTGCACGTACTATAGAATGGATATATATTCGTTAGAAAATATGCAGAAGCGAACGACAAAAATGATACACGGTGTTCGGAACCTTTCATATGAAGACAGGCTGTAAAAACTAAATTGCATTTGCTAGAAAGGCGTAGAGTAAGAGGAGACTTAACTGAGGTGTTTATGGGTCTTAAGTGGATGAAGGGAATAAATAAGGGAGATATTAGCAAGGTACTTCAAGTACGCATACAGAATAGAAATAGAGGTAATGGTTTCAGACTAGATGAATTCCGTTTTAGTCAGGAAATAGGTAAAAATTGGTTTAGCAGTATGATAGCGGACGTATGGAATAAGCTTCCTAGTGTTGTAGTTGCTGCCCCCTTCCATTGAGAGTTTCAAACATGGGCTAGATATGATTATGGCAAGTAAGGGTCGGATATAAAATATTTCCTTATAAGCAGTACCACTTCATATTTTTCCCTCCTCAGGTTTCACTACAATAGTCTCATTGCTCCCTTCACACTCATTGCTCCCTTCACATTTTCCTTTGAAATGTCCAGGCCAGTTTTTCTATATAGCATGGTGTTCTTTCTCACTTTTCCTTGACAGTTTCGGCTGGAGGGTTTGGTGGGCGGGGGATAGCCATCTGCTCTAGCCTTCTTTTATTTTAGTAGCTTATTTGCTGTTATAGGAGCTGCAGTTATCCTCTCTCCCTATGTTCTTAAGTAATTATAACAGTACGAGACAGGACGGGTTGGAAGATGAAACGGTATAAAGAAGTAAGAAAGGCAAGAAGTATCTAAGGATGGGGGTACGACAAGGTGAAAAGCAAGGTATGGTTAGGTTGCAAGGTGTGGTCGTATAATGACGGGACTGACTGCTCGGTGCATGATTTCATATTCATATGTCGTCTGTTTCAGAGAGAATAATGATGACTGGAACATGATTACAACCGTTTTCTGAACAAAATGTGTCTAACGTAGAACAGATAATTGAATGACGACTAAGGTAGAAGAATGACAAATAAAACAGGATAATGTTAGGGAGGGATCCGTGTAGGTAATTAAGTCCGTATGTCCGCAGATATGAAAGGGTAACAACTAGCAAGGAAGTTGAACTGCAAAAATTAAGTACTGGCTAATAGTATGTAGTAGACTGACACATGCTAATGATAACGATGAAAAGTATTGCAGCACTTAGATCAAATGCCAAGTTTAACGCACGAACAATATTAATCCATTCCAAAATGTGATATTTCTCGCATCTCACGGTATACGGTGTGGGTATTAATGTTAAAGTGATGGCATTCACCTCCCGAATCCTCTTCCATAAAATCCGTTGCCTCCAGCTTCAAAAACACCTCACCAAGTTTATCCCGAGACTATTATGTTCACTTTTACATAATATCTGAATATAATATTTTTTCAACTATCTCTGCCACTTTCCAGTAAACTTGTCCCACCAGTCTCACCACCGTATACTGTACCTTATATTACAATCTCTTAATACGGTGTCCCATTCTCATTTTCCCCAGAATATTACCCCCTTCAATTGTCACGTTCTTTTCCTCCAACTCAATGCCATTTTACTTCCCTCGGATATTTTATCATCCTATTATCCCAAAACATCTTCATTTTCTCTCCTTACAACCCGACACTCTTCTATCTCAAACAACTCTCCCCTCCTTTTCTCCAAACATACCCCTCTTTAATCTTACTTTCCCACAACGGCTTCCTTTAATTTTCCTTTTATTCCATCAGCAATTACACTTGCTCTCCCGCCTCTTGGTCAAGGTTTCTCACACATTCAACCCATAACATACGCCACACTCTCGTATACTCAAACGCCCTGTAGCACTTTCACCCGACATCTCCCTAACACCTTCCCTACCCCAGTACCATTCAGCTTTATCCCCTGCGCCCCTTCTCTCTTCCCTTTTTACTGAAACACTTTTCTTCTTCATCTTTTTTCTTCTTCTTCTTCTTCTTCTTCTCTCTCTCTCTCTCTCTCTCTCTCTCTCTCTCTCTCTCAGAAATTACATTTTTTTCTTCTAAACACCTTCTCTCCTTCACTAGACCAGTCCTCCGTTTTCCCAACAACTCTTTGCTTCTCTCAACACTTCTCTTTTCGCTAACCATTATCCACCTGTTTTCTCCCGAGAATTATCCCCCCAAACTCCTTTTACATCATATGATTTCCCCGAGCCCTCTTTTTGGACGAATATTAGGTATCCGAGACTCAGATCTGCAAAAATTTGTCAAGAAACCATTCATTATGCTTTGCTTGTTGAAGAATGAAATTTAATTGAAAAAATCATCAGACGTCACAAATCGTGTTCTTTATACTTTCTGTGCACCTCATTTTGTATAATACTTGATATATTTGTGTTTATACAGTAGTTTCACTGAATACGGAAATTGGTTTATACACATAAAATGTGAGACAAAAGACGGACACACATCAAGCATATGTGACTGAGACAGATGTTCGGCGTAATCATGACACTATTATAGTTGCTTATTTAAATAATGCTTTAGTCATATTAACATAACAGTAACTTAAGTGTGCAATGTATTCATAGCAGTACTCGTCTACCTCTCTCCTCAACCTAAGCTACATTTATTTCGCGAGGTACAGCAGCTTCCCTTCCTCCTCCTCTCCCACACACACATACACACACACTTAAGAGACAAAAAGAGAGAAAATCGCTCACAAATACTGATCATATAAAAGCCAATTATCATTTGCTGTTTCGACCATGATTAAAAGTTGTTTACGTTGTAATACTAATTCATTAAGGTCATAACTTATCTGGTTATATAGGGCGTGAAATGTTTTTATTGTTCTGATGACCAGCGTAAAAAAACTCCACTGTCAGATACTCTTATCACCTACCCGCTGATCTAACCCCACTAACTTCCCATTACTATAGCGTGTTGAGGCTGGGCTGGTTGTGTGATCGCCATGCACTAGTTTATTCTGTTCTGATTAATCCGTCACATGTGTATATCAATCACAAACTGTGCGTGGCACGTCAGTGTTTCTTTCTCTGTGTTACTGAACAATTCACTGCAGGTAATCCGTGTGTTTCTGTCTGTTGTGTGGTGCACTTGGTGGTAGAGTCGCTGCCATAACCACACAGGAGAACAGCAGGAGAGACGGTACACAACTCACTACCAACACCTCCATTTATCACTAACGTCATTGTTCATCTGTCACACACACGCCGAGGACAGGTAATGTTCAACTGTGTGGTGTGTGTTTGGGGGGAGGGGGAGGATAAGTTAGGGAGAATGAAGATGTGAACTATGTGATGGTAGCGGCTTAGTCATTTCTTCCCCTCTAACCTACTTAATAACCTCTTCAATCAAGTAACGTCTTTTTTATAGTACATTCTTTGGAAAGATCTCGCTTGTTGAGAAGGTTAGTGAAAGCTTAATAGGCTATTATTCCTCCAGTTCATAAAACCTCTCCTCCATTGAATCAAATCTCGTCGGGGCTTGTGCCTCTGTGCATGTTGGTCACTTAATATCCTATGTATCCATAAGATTTTTCATGTTCTGTTTCAATACAGTCCGTGTACAGAGAAGTAGATCACTGACTTACTGTGCACTCCGGTAAATAGGAAATGCACAAGTGTTAAATAGCATCATATTAAAGCCAAAGATATGTCACTAAAGACATCAAGTGGAACTTCCTGATAGGCATGAAGACAGTATGGAAATACTGTAGTTTTGATGATCTTCTGTCTGTAAAAAGTATGAACTCATTATTCGTTATTCGTTCATTAATACCAACATTGAAAAATTGCTTTTGTAAAGCTATAGCAACAATTATAGCACCACAAAGTATATTAGAATGCCAAGTATGCCTCGCTCATAAGGTGACGCATTGCATTACTAATTGAACGTGTTCAAAATTCGTGCCTGAGTGAGAGAACAAGTGAAAAAAAAAAAACTATTAAAGCAACACTTCTCTGGCCTTCATGAGAGAGAAAAATCAGTGTTTAAAAGTATCAGCATCAGCAACCCAGTACCAATATACCGATTCTTTAATATCAATAAGCAGATTTTTTGCCTCATATTTGACTGTAGAAAGTCATTTTCACCAAGTATTCCTCGTTTGCACACACACACACACACACACACACACACACACACACACACACACACACACACACACACACACACACACACACACCTCATCGGAATTAAGAGGCAAGTGTTATCAGGGTGAAGACTTGATTTGTCTGGTAACAAAGGAGACCCATTCCTGCTTCAAAAATATGGCTCACTGATATTCTTGTAACTACGACGTAACACACATGTTGCGCAAATATTGTCATAAGAAAATAAACCGAGTATATGGGTGAGGGATACTCCATGTCAAATAAAATCGTCTTGTGTTTGCGTAATTACAAGTATACAGAGAAGTATGACTATGACTGAGCGGACTGGAGGCGATGTGTCTGGCTATCGTCATCATCATCATCGTCATCCGGACCTACTTTCCCACCCTAGTGCATGGTGAGGAGATGCAATGTCCAGACAGCCCAAATTTGCCCAATCCAATGAGCCACGCTTTCATTTACTCATAATTCAAGCCCCCGGAATCCTGGCTCTATGTGATACGCCAAAAACTTTCACCACATTCTGTACCTTCACAAAAACGTATCCGAGAGAGTCAATCAATTGACAATAATTCATTACCACCACTGCCGCTCTCATCATCGTCATTACCATCGCCACCACCACCATTATCATCACCATCATCGGCCGTGGCCTAATCGGTCGAGATGTGGCCTGCAATCCTAATGGACACAAGTTCGAATCTTGGCTGGGGCAGGGAACAGATGAAGGAACTGAATTTAGCTGAAGCATACTTTACTGATCTACAAAAAAAGACCCGTCGACATGTCATAAAAATACTCCCGCTAATGCTAATTCCAGTACATCATTCCAGTATGAGACAGCCCTAGCATGTGTTCAGTATGGATGGTGAGTTTTGGCATGTGGAGGTGTATAGTACATAGGAGGATTGGACATCGAGGAATGGGTTGTAAAGCCTGTGACCAGAGTCGGGCATATTAAAAAAATCAATTTCACTGTTATCATCACCATCATCATCACCACTGCCACTACCTTCCTCCTTTATCTCACCATTATTATCATCATTACCACCATCCCTGTTTCACATCTGGACCATACTTGGCCGCCTACTCGGTAATTTCCTATAGAAAACATTACGAGAATTGTTAAAAAATGATTTTCAGGATCTTGAGGGAGATAGCAGCCCAGATCGCGACAAAAATTACCACCACGACCACCCAGGACGGGGGTAGGGCAACAATGAGGAAACCCAGAGCACCGTTCAGATTTATCGCAGAGGCGGTGAATGATCTGGTGTTCAGCACTGAAACTTGGGTGTTTGCACCTGTACTTCTCGGCGCCATGGCCTCCACTGGCTCCATGGAATGGAGTGGCTCGATGTCTTTAGCAAAGGCCGAGGGTTCGAAAATGAAGGGGCAAAGGAAGTACAGGGCGGAGGAGAAGGTGTTGAGAGCCGAAACGGACAGGGAGGTGAAGGCCCTCACCATCCTCGAACCGCCCCAGAGCCCTCTCGGCGACGCCTCACTCGATGCCCACCCTGACCGCGTCCTATGGGACACAGTCGCCCCTGTGCCATGCAACAACAACGGTGCCCCGCCAGACAACCGGGAAGGTGGCGACGATGCCCCGACCGAGGACCTGGTCGGCGGCAATGGTGCCCCAGCCGAGGACTGGGAAGGTGGTGATGGCGCCCTGACCAGCAACCTGGACGGCGTTGATGGGCCTCCTACCTCGGACCCAGACGGAGGCGATGATGCCTTGGCTGGGGACTTGGGCAGCGCCTGTTGCAGTGATGTGCTACATGGTGTGAGAAAACGAAAAGTAAATGGCAGGTGCACGAGTGACCCCCCAAAGTGTAAATTTGCTGGTGCTAAGCGGGCCAAAAAACGGCTATGCAAAAGAGAGCTCTCCTCTGCAGGTGGTGATGTGCCAGCTGTTCCAAAAGACACATATGTTTCTGAAGCAAACACAAGTGGCCAACAGTGTGAGTGGCCCGGTATGTGCTACTTTGCAGTTAAAGAGGAGTGGCAGCGTCAGGCGTGTAAAAAGTTAGGTATTCAGTTGAAACTGATTCATATGTTTGAGTCTGGGGGTCCCGACCGTGTGCTAACTAAACCAGTGCTAACAAAGGTACGACGCATTGTAGGAGACGGCAACTGCCTTTTCCGTTCGTTAGCGTACGTAGTTGCTGGCTCTGAGGATGCACACATGGCTATACGAAAAGCCATAATCAGGCATATGAGGTGCATAGCGCCACTTTTACACCCGCACATCGAACAAAACGGTATTGACGAGTACATCCATGCCACCAAAATGGATAAAAATTTCGTATGGGGCACTGATGTTGAAATACTGGCGTTTGCACATTTGATGAACACAAATGTGTACACATATTCAACACAGTACAGCGCTTGGTTGCTGTATAATCCTCACATACTGGACCAAAATGTGTCGCATACAGTTGCAGATAGGTCTGTATACCTACTACATACACACCGTCCTGAACATTTTCAGGTGGTGACAGGCGTTGTGTGATTAGACCTCTTGGTGTTCAAAGATAACGTCTTGCTTGTGTGTCAAACTGTAAAGAACAGTCTGTGGATCAAGTCTGATCATTCAAGTCTAAGCAAGACAATATGTCTAGTCCAGTCCAATAGTAGGCGTGGGATATGCATTTGCAGGTTGAGGGCTGGAGTGGGGCATACAAGATAGCAACAGATCCAGTAAATATATTTGTCAGGATCTGAATGGGGATTGAAAGTTGCAGTGTGAAGGAAACCCAAAGCTTTCCTTCCCCCTAATCGTGCATAAATATTATGTACTGTGTATACTGTATATGCAATAAACACAAAATACTCTTCAATAAATCTTGTTTACAATTACTGCAGTCACTATCAAGCCTTAATCCAAGTGGAGAGGTAAGATACTGAGGTCTAACCCACGACTGGACTTCCAGCCACTTTCCTCAAAGTCCCTGACTCTCCTTCCCTCATGACTTCTTACCAGGCATTATGATTTTCCACCATACTTACGCAAGTCACCTTAAACTATACATTTTCATGATAAATACGTCATACCTATCCGTGACACCTCCATAAAATATTCCCAATATTTTTATACTTGCTTAACACCCTTTAAAGATATGATTGCATCAAATAACATGTAACTACAAGTTTAGAGGCACTGTAGCCTACTTTCTTTAACAGTCCCCTGTCAATTGATCTCACTCACAAACCCATGCCATACCAAGTCTCACACTCATACAGTAATAATGTGGACATTAACACACCATCATGTAGCCTCTGTGTTTAGACCTCTCATCCGTATCAAGGCTTTCATTGCACTACAACACATTCATTTTAACCTGACAAAGATCTCTAACCGCTCGCATATCAGCTGCTTGCTAAATATGGCCATATCGAAAGTGAATTTAGCTAGTAATAAAAAAGACTAGGTCTCATCTCGTAACTAAGACTCCTCAAATTACATGCAATCACGAAATAGTATATAAACTGAGGGAGTGACAAGGTTCTGTAAGGTGAAAACACAGCGATATAGCCTATCTTCCTTCACCCATGCTTCATTCCATCCACCCCTTTCGGCCTACTTTTCTCATCCACACTTCATCCTCCTAAAAGTTAATCTTCCCTTACCTTTACTTCTCTCTGACCCCCTCAGTCCCTTCAAAGCAGTCTCCATCTATCTACTACTCATTCCATTTTTTTTTTACCCAATTCCTTCCCACACACATTCTTGTCCCTTACCAATTTCATCCGGAATGCACCTAATTTCTTCAGTTCCACCTTCTTCTTATTCTGCCTTCTTCATATACGTTTGCAGCCTTCCCCTCATCCAACCAAGCTGCCGTCACCCATCTACACCATATTCCTCTCTCACATCATTTTTTCTCTTTTTTTGGTATGTGGTCTGGCAGTGTAAAGTGCAGTAAGTAGTACGAGGTGAAATAATGAAGGGTGCTGTGTGGTGCGGCAGTGTAGGGTGCAGTAAGTGGTACGAGGTGAAGTGTGCTGTGGCAGTGTATGGTGCAGTAAGCAGAACGAGGTGGGGTAGTGAAGTGTGTAGTGTCGTGCGGCAGTGTAAGCTGTAGTAGCACGAGATGTGCTAGTGAAGCATGCAGTGTGATGCGCAATGTAAGGTGAAGTAGTATGAGGTATGGCAGTGAGATGTCAGTATGACGTGTATATATATATATATATATATATATATATAAAACCAGGTTAATTTTGACTGCGGTTAGGTGAGGGTGGGATCACGGCTGGATTAAGCATGTGGGAGGCCCGGGGCCCGCTTGGAAGGGAGGTCCCCTTTCCAACTCCCCCAGTGGCATACACCACAGACTGGTAACCTAAATCCTAATATATAAATAGGACACTTTTAGTTAGGAAATACTGAACGGGGACTATTCATCCAATGCTGTAATATGTAATGCATAAACACGAAATGAAATGAACACAAGTTGCTCTGGTGGGAGGCCCCCTCTTGGTGGGTGACCCAGGGCCCGGGCCCCTAGGACCCCCCCCTTAATCCGGCGGTGGGTGGGATAATCTAGGTTAAGTTTCGGCTAGGTTACTTAGGCTGGATTACGTTAGGCAAATTTAGACTAACTGTAAACTTACCTTAACGCTCGTCTAAACATAACCTAGCCTAGCCTAATCTAAATTTATCCCAGATTATTCCAGCCTAACGTAGCCGCAACCTAAATTAATCAAACATAAACTAACCTATTCCGATTTACATTCATTTGATGAACTAACTGGGCATATCATAAAATGACTGATTTCGTAGTCTGCCTGTAAAACACACACACACACACACACACACACACACACACACACAGTGTGTGTGTGTGTGTGTGTGTGTGTGTGTGTGTGTGTGTGTGTGTGTGTGTGTGTGTGTGTGTGATATAGATTTTCACGGATAAATAGTTTGATAAACGATTAAAGTAAAAAAGAAAGAAGAAAGGAAAAAGTAAGACAGAAAGGAGGATTAAAAAAAAAAAAAAAGGCAGATAGATCGATCGATACAGATAAACAGATATATAAAAAAAATAATGATCTTCATCTTTGCGCTCGCTGCGTACGGAGAAAAATAAAGGGCGAGGTAGAGGAGTATACAAGGACAGCGTTATGTTGTGGGATAAAAGGGCATTACCAAAGAAATAAATGATTGGGCATGGAAGGAAGGGGACTCTACGAAGGGAAATGATGTGTTGTGGGCTGTGGGATCGTTGCTGAGTAGGGGTAGAAATGGCTGGAAGAATAAACTAAAAGAATATAGCCTATTAAGGTGAACAGTACGGAGTGAGATGTAGGATTGTTATTGAGTAAGGACAGGAAAAAAATGGCAGGCGGAACAGGGTTAAACAGTAGACAGTTTAAGGTATAAATAAATGAATTCACAAGCAAATAGACAGACCAACACTCTCCATCGCCCAACAGTCTTCCGAAAGTTTCAAATAACTATTTAAATGTGACCCACTATCGGCCTCCCAGACATCCTGCGTAAACACACTGCCAGATAATCATTTGTGTGGAACTTTTGTCGCCGCCACTTCTCCATTTTTTTAGGGCAACTTTTACGTTTTTTGTTTTTCATTATTGGATTTGGTCATGAAATGTGCTGCTATATTTTAACAGATTTTTGTTATTTCATGTTATAATAGAGCTGGTGTGAGTTTTTGTTTGTTTGTTTGTGTTATATATGTTTTCACTGACGTCTATTTACGAAGAACACTTTTCGTGGATTCTTTCAGTACCGGTACTCGATTTAGCTGTACAGCTACACAATGTGCTTTTTTTTTTTTTTTTTTTTTTTTAACATTCTGCGGTTATTTCCGTAATTAATGGAACAGTTGCGTTTTGTTTCTAATACTTCTTTGTTGCATTCACCTATTCTATTATGCAGGTTGGTGACTTTTAAAAATTATTTTTGTTGTGAAATGTACCTTTTCTTAGAGTTGCCCGTCATTTCTTCGCATAGATTGGTTGGATTTTATTTTGTCTCTTTTGTGTCTGACTTGGTGCCACATCTTGCCTTTACTATACAATGATGACAGAGTGACTTACACAGTAGTTATTTTTCTTGTTAACTTTCCGTCATTCAGAATAATTACCTGGCTAATCAGCTGAACAAGAGCGATACAGTTTCAAATTCCTTGCGTCGAATTTCAAGCTTGTAAATGTGTTTAGGATATGTCTGACTTACTATACACAAACAGATGAGAATTAATAATAATTTTGGCAGTGATTGTTTTATATCAGGTAACAGCAAAAAAAAAAAAAAAAATCTCCATTGAAACCAAATCTTTTCTTTGTCAGGCAGTTATGCTTTTCTTCCCTTAAGTCTTAGAAGTTTTAAGTCTGTCAAGCCGAACGTTTCTCATACTTAATAATATGTTTCATTGTGTTATTTTATGTGCGCAGTACCATCCCTATACTTTCAGCTCTTCTTCAGCCATCGGTGAGAATAGGTGTACCCCTCTGTGTTCCAGTTTCTTACTTGTGTCAATATGTTGTTTGAGACAAAACACCCATGGATAGTGAAATAAGAAAATTTCTGCTCTGCATCTGTCAGCAAGACGTTGGTAGCTCACAATCAAATATACTGTACTTATTAGGACGCAACAAGAAAGAAATATCTTACGGCGTATAGACATCACAGAGACTGATACGGTAAGAATTATATGCACGAGAACACTGAAGTGTTATGTGCAAAATATATTACTAACAGACAGTTGTAGCAGTTTCTCGGCCGATGAGAATGGTAGCCTTTATGCATTTCAGAATCTGAAATCAAGCAAACAACTAAATTAAACTAGGCGAAACTGATCGGAAGCACATACACGAGGCACGTTTGATACCGCCACGTGATATCACAGCTTAACCAAGCTTACATGTCCTAAGTATATTCTAGACACATTGCATCAGTTACGTCAAAAACGAAAATAAGACATATAACACAAAGTGAAGACAAGCCATCAGACTCGACAGTGGTCATCTGAATCCTTACTTACATACAGATGCAAATAGGCTAAAAGGCACACACACACACACACACACACACACACACACACACACACACACACACACACACACACACACACACATACAGAGAGAGAGAGAGAGAGAGAATGCTTATACATTAATTTTCTACCAATTTTATTAGCTTTATCTTCAGGTTCTTAATGTCTCGCTTATAGTGGATAGAATAATAGCTGGAAAATCCACTGTATTCAAGGAGTTAATGAGAAACTGGGGATAAAAATATGGCCCATAACTTCAGTCCATAAAGATAATTATATAGACCCTGGGGTATCTGTGGCGTGAAAAATTATGATACACCAAAGATTTATGGCCATGGGAGTGACAGAGAATGTGTGAGAAGGAAATGTGCGAGGATTAAAATATGTGAGAAGAGGAAAGTGAGTGAATAAGAAAGTGTGAAGGGGGGAAAATATAAGAGAGGAAATGTGTGAGGGAAAATATGAGAGGGAAAATGTTTGTAAGCTATAATACAAGAGGGAAAAATATAAGAAAGTAAAATCGTTAACTGTGAGATGTACCTGGTAAATATGATAAGCAAAACATGTGTTTGAAGGTAAATACAGCTATGTGAAAAAGAAATATATATAAAAGATGAATATAAGTGAAGAGGGGAAAACTGAGAGGGAAAGTATGCAAGACGAAGCACTGAAAATGTGTGATGGGAGAATAATTCGTAAAACGCAAAGCATTATGGGTGAGGGAGGAAAATGCGTTGAATATCCCTCATGTTTGGACATTCATTAATCATGTTTTTATCCGCCCCTGTGAAATTACGAGAAAATCTAGGACACTCCATTCCGGGAAGAGGAAGTCCTTCAGCGAGGGAGATTTTTTTTTTTTTTTTTTTTTTTTTTAGCCCCTTGAATTTCAGTGGTGCTGCTGAAGACGCCTTCTGTGGTGGCACCGATCCAACTGGGAAACTCCACTGCCCGGTTGTGCAAACATCACCCACCATCCTCCCTATTCCCCGAAATGAAGATGGTGAACTGCAGAAGGGCAACTCTAGCTGGAATTCCATCTAGTTCATGGTTTAAATGAACCTGCAGCATCAACAGCAATAGCAGTTCGAGAGACCCTTAATCCTTTCAGAACGATGACGTATCTTTCGTTTTCCTCCTACTACCGAAAAGATGATCAATGGATGGGTAAGAGTGATATCTTGTAATTAAATTATGAATTAAGGCTGTATCTGACCCCTATGTTTATCCTAAGCTGATTAGATCATCTGGTGGTAGCTTGAATAAATGAAAATATATTTCATCCCGTTGTGTATATGGATACACACACACACACACACACACACACACACACACACACACACACACACACACACATACACACACACACCACAAAGCCAGCCAGAAGACAGGGCGCATGTCCCGGGCAGTCCCCAGGCCCTGTCTTCCCCCTTACTAAATTTAAATCAGCCCACACCCCACCGACCGGGCCAATGTATGGCCCGGCCTGCACTATAGGTGCAGGAAATCTTTCAACGAACAAATGAACGAACACTGCCAGTTAGCCTGCTATACTGTGTGTGTGAGAGTGGAGGTATTTTGGAAAGTGGTACATTAATTTTTGTGCTCTCTTTCTCTATAATGTTTTATTTATGTGAGTGTTTGTTAAAATATGTAATTTTACCTCAGTCTGTATGTAAATAATTAAGTGTTAAGCAGTGTAAGAAAACTCAGGATACACTGGATGTCTCCGAGTTGGCAACTGTTGCTTTCCCAAGAATGTAATAGATCACTTCATTACATAGGGAGCTTATATAAGGATGGGGAAGGGACTAGAGCAGTGAGTTCAGTTTGAGTTTAGATCAGAGTCATTTCAGTGTCAGTGTAGTTAGTGAAGACTATATAGCTCTGATAGCCTACTTGTGAAAACAATGAAGTGCAACTGGCAAGCATTAAATGTATTATTTGGTGAATAATGACCGCGAATTTAAGATGCCAGTGTTTATTTACAATGCCTGGGCTGATCTTGTGTGAATTACAACAAAAGGCTGACCATAGGAAGATCAACTCACTGAGCAACGGCCTTCATATACTGTACTGCTGCTGTTGGAGTCTGTGGCAGTGTGGGGACGGGATTGTAACTGTGGTGTGTCAGAAGTGTGGATCATTTGAAAGTGCTGCAGTGAGTTTAACCTGCGGCATGGAGGCAGAAGGGGTACAAACAGGTGGATGGAAAACAGATGACAGGGAGAGCTGGAGCTCCCGTTTCATCAGCCCTCATGACTAGGTCCCGACCATTCCCCTTTGCTGAACTTTATCAGTGTCTCAGTAACACAGAGATTAGGTCAGCATGCTCTCCAATACAAGTTTCTTTAACTGTCAGCACCAAACTACATGCACAGTACACACTTCACTTCCTTTCCCAAAATTAAAAAATCATGGCAGCACTACACGTAGCCTTGGAGTCCCCGGAGCGGGGGACCATAAATGCCCCCACCTTCCGCCCCTCTCCCGGTGATGATTCGAGCTGCCTGAAACCACTGTCTGACTCTCTTCTTCTTCATTTCTGCAACATTCGCGGCCTTTCCTCTAACTTTCGCTCTGTTGAGCACCACCTCTCCTTCTCTAGACCTCACCTTCATTTTCTAACTGAGACTCAGCTGTCTGAGGCAACTGACAGCAAACCCTTTTCTGTATCCTCCTACTTTCTCTATACTAATTTCAAAGCCAAAGGTGGATGTTGCGTATATATACACAACGACCTATCTTGTTCTCGTGTTCCTGAACTCGATTCTTCTGAATTCTCTACACCCTGGCTTCAGCTTTCCTGTCATTCTCTGACTAAATATAGCTGCGCTGTTTCCTTATCTCCTAATTCTACTATCAAAAATTCTTTGACTATCTTACTTCTACGATGGAACACATTCTATCCATTTCTCCTTTCTCTGAAATCTCCATTCTAGGAGATATCAATGTTCACCACCACCTTTGGTTCTCTTCTCCTTTCACTGATCCACCTGGTGAACTAGCCTACACCTTTTCTATCCTTAATGACCTAGAGCAGCTTGTACAGCACCTTACCCGTATCCCTGACCGCCTTGGAGAGCGCTTCAACATACTTGACCTCTTCCATACTACTAATCCTTCTGCGTACACTGTTAATCTTTTCTCTCCATTGGGCTCCTCCAATCACAACCTTATCACCTTAACCTGTCCTATCACTCCAGTACTGCCTGTGGACCCTCCAAAGAAACGTCGTCTGAGACACTTTGGGGCTGGAGATTGGGAGGCCCTCAGGCAGTACTTCTTTGATTTTCCCTGGAATGATTATTGCTTCCATGGCAGGGAGCCATCTGGGTGTGCCTGCGCATTATGGAGGTTATTCTCTCGGGCATGGAAGCATACGTTCCTTTCTCATACCCTCTGACTAATGCAAGAAAGCCTTGGTTTAATCGTGCTTGTTCTAATGCTCCTATAAAAGGTACCAGAGCCAACCCACCCATGAATCACATCTTTTATACGTTTCTGCCCGGAATCGTGCTAAGTCTGTTCTTCACTCTGCTAAAAATAATTTCATCTGTACAAAATGCTCTCAACTCTCCTACTCGAATTCTTCCCGCTCCTTCTGGCACCTTGCCAAAAACCTTTCTAACAACTTTACCTCATCATCCTTCCCTTCTCTTTTCTACTCTGATGGCTCTGTAGCTCTTTCTTCTACTGATAAAGCAGATCTCTTCGCTCAGACTTGCTCCTCCAATTCCACATTAGACGATTCCGGTGCTGTTCCTCCATCACTGACTTCCTCATGGCTGACATTAAAATTTCTTCAGCTGATGTATTTTCTGCCATTGCTGGCCACAATACTAATAAGGCATATGGGCCTGATGGAGTCCCTCCTATTCTCAAGAGCTGTGCTTCTGTGCTTACACCCTGCCTAGGCAAACTCTTTTGCCTTTGTCTATCAACTTGTACCTTTCCTTCTTTTGCTGGAAGTTTGCTCTCATTCAGGCAGTCCCAAAGAAAGGTGACCATTCCCAACCCTCTAACTATCGTCTAATTGCTTTAACATCCTGTATATCAAAAGTTTTTGAGTCAATTCTTAATAGAAAAATTATAAAGCATGTTTCTTGTCACAATCTTCTTTCTGATCATCAGTATGGGTTCCATCAGGGACACTCCATTGGCGATCTTCTCACGTACCTTTCAGACTCCTGGTCATCCTTCTTTCGGGACTTTGGCGAAAGCTTTGCCACTGCGCTTGACATCTCTAAGGCTTTCGATCGAGTCTGGCAAAAATCTTATATTTCCAAACTGCCCTCTTACAGTTTCTATCCTTCTATATGTGTCTTCATCTCTAGCTTCCTTTCTAGTCGTTCTATAGTCGCTGTTGTCGACGGCCATCGTTCTTCTCCTAGATCTATCAACAGTGGTGTTCCTCAGGGCTCTGTCCTATCACCAACTCTCTTCCTTTTATTCATCAATGGCCTTCTAAGCTGTATATCTAACCCTATCCACTCTTATGCTGATGACTCCACCCTTCACCTTTCCATTCGGTTCCCGCAACGTCCAACTCAGAAGTTACTTCAACAAACAAGGGATGAGTCTATGGCACACCTAATGTCTGACTTGGCTCGTGTCTCTGACTGGGGTAAAAATAATCTGATTGTTTTTAATGCATCAAAGACTCAGTTTTTACACCTATCAATCCGACAAAATCTTCCACAGGTATACCCACTAATGTTTAATAATATTCAGCTTAATCCTGCATCATCCTTGAACATGCTTGGGGTTTTATTTACTTGGGACTTATCTTGGAAAGATCATATTACATCTCTTGTAAAATCTGCTTCCAAGAGATTGGGTGTGCTAAGCCGACTCCGTTCCTTCTTTACTCCTGCACAATTGTTGACTCTATACAGGGGTTTATCTGCCCCTGTTTAGAGTACAACTCTCATGTGTGGGGAGGCTCCCCACATACAGCTCTTCTCAATAGGGTGGA
The DNA here is from genome assembly GCF_032717465.1 of Coenobita brevimanus. Lineage (NCBI taxonomy): Eukaryota > Metazoa > Arthropoda > Malacostraca > Decapoda > Coenobitidae > Coenobita > Coenobita brevimanus. The sequence goes on from NC_136981.1 coordinate 21,655,198, forward strand.
GTCAAAGGCTTTTCGTCTCATTAACTCTCCTCCTTTTACTAACGTCCTTCAACCTCTGTCTCTTCGTCGCACTGTTGCATCTTTATCTCTTTTCTATCTCAGCTTCAATGGTCACTGCTCCTCTGAACGGTCTGCATGCATTCCTCCACCACTACGACGGGCACTTAGCACCCGTCTAGCAGCAAACTCTCATCCCTTTTCAGGCCAGCTCTGTAATGCAAGAGTTAATTGTTACTCCCAGTCCTTCATTTATGCAACAGGTCAGCTCTGGAACTGTCTCCCTCTGTCTGTATTCCTTGCTTCCTATGATCTGCAGTTTTTCAAACGCAGTGTGTCCAGGCACCTCGAAATGATCGGATCCTGAATTTGGCTCTCTCTTGTATTTTGTTTTTCTCTTGGAAGGAACAATAATTGCGGGCTCCTGGCCATTGGTTCCTTCTTCCTCGCATAAAAAAAAAAAAATCTAGCAAATCTCTCTTCTCAACAGTATATTGTGTTTCCTCTCACGTGATGCGAGATATACACAGTAACAACACTAATATATTGCTTTCCCGCATTGATTAGATTACCTAAATACTGTTCTTCTGGTGTGTAATAAGGGCAATATAACTAGAACTTAACAATTGCCAGGTAGCCTACCATTATGTGGGGGAAAGGTACTGGGAATCGGATCATCGCTTTTGGGGGGCAATTGTACTTTTCACCTACTATCGGTACCATTTTTATCCCCCCTTTCCATTTGATTCCTTTCCATTTCTCTTTTCCATTTGTACTCCTCTACACCATACCCAATTTACCTTACCTCCTCGTCTATTTCTTTCAGTCATATATTCATTGTGAAGAATGTATAACTTAGGTTCTGTTCATGCCATCGACTATAAGAACACACCAATAGCCTGACACACAATTATATGTCCCATTTATGCGACACACCTGGCTTCAAAATTATATGATCCAATCCATTATTTCACATGGTACACAATCTGTCCTAAAAGAGGCACTGCATCTTAGAAAATATGTTCATCAGTGAAAATAAAAACGTTAAGTAACCTAAATTGATTGTACAAAATTGAAATCAACGTAGGAGAGTCGGCCAAATTATGCTACCATTGTCATTTTTAGTCATAATATATATATATATATATATATATATATATATATATATATATATATATATATATATATATATATATATATATATATATATATATATATATATATATATATTTCTGCTGTCTGTCGTCTCTCATGCACGTTCACGATGTACCTCACTTCTCTCACTGTTGTTGCATTATCCCTCTTTTTTCATGCATCAAACATTTACTAATTTTTTATGCTTCATACAGTTAATTTACTCTCTCTTACTTTTTGTAGCCATTTACATAAAAAATAAGAGTCCGTTTTACGTCGGCACTAGAGAGAGAGAGAGAGAGAGAGAGAGAGAGAGAGAGAGAGAAATATGTAAGTGGATGTATGTGAACACTGCTCAAGTTATAATAACTGTCACGGTAGAGGAAAGTTTGAATATTTTATGATTGGGCTAAATGAAAACTAGAATTTGCTCTCTTGCTGTGAAAGGAATTTCATTTCACTACGGTCGTATTGCTCGGATGATCTAATCCTTCCTTACCCTGAAACAAAACTTGATTTAAATGTGTGTGTGTGTGTGTGTGTGTGTGTGTGTGTGTGTGTGTGTGTGTGTGTGTGTGTGTGTGTGTGCAGATTTTATGTTTTTCATCTAAATATTATTTCATTCCTGCTACTGCTGCGATGGCCGAGGGTTAACAAATTGTAAGAACAACTAGAACGCAGCAAAATTGTCCAAGGACAATTGTGATAAAGAAAAGCTTCCCATAGCCATTGCCTACTAGAAGCAGAGCTATAAAAGGCCATGGGGTCAAGGTCACTGATCATCTGCAAGTCATCTTAGGTCATAAATATCAGTAAATCCACCAAGTGTGATGACTTTGGCTTTACTCATCTATTTAAAATCAGGTGACTTTTCTGTCTTTTGTAGTTGTCCAACTTTTGGACCATACAAAATCTCCGATAATAATAGTCCGTTCTGAGCTTAAAGCACTACTTTCAGGCCATCTCATGTATATTAAAAAAAAAAAAAAAAAGGTTCTCTTTAAAATGGACATTGGATTTGAGGTTGTTATGTATAATTTATAGAAGATCTGAAGACCCTAAGGTAACTTCTGGTGTAACCAACAAGGGCAGCCAGCACTTGAGAGATTTTTCAAGATCTTGGAATTTTGGCCCATTCCGACTGATTTTCCACCACTGACCCCCCCCCCCAATCCTGACCAATTTTGGAAAAAAAAAATATTTTGGCTCAAACCTCCGATTTTGGTGACAAACGTCGAAAATTCATAGAGAAATTGCACACCTGAGGTTTAAAATACTGGATACAGGTAGCAGTACCCCTTACCTTACTGTGTTTTCTATCAGGCTGGCTCCAAAGAAAATGAGTTCTATGGGAGGGTAACTATTCCACACCACTCATAAACGGTATTTCTTTATTTATTTGGTATGATTTTATATGTAGTATGAGAGTATATTGGTTTTCACACAGTAATATAGGCAATATAAGCATTGTCTCACTCACCAAACACATCAACATACCGGACCTTTTTTGGTGACATTACCTGATCATCATTTCTGACTGTTTCTTCCTCTAATGCTGCGTAAACTTTGTACTCCACATTGTCATTGATTGGGGAATCATTCTGGCCTTGAATTTTGTACCCTGGCACGACATGTCTTTAATGGCCAGGTCACTGGTAACAGGTGAATTGCCAAGACAATGGCATGTGGAGGGGAGGGAGGTTATGCAGGGTAAGGCATTGACTCTGCCTGGCATCTTGTAGAGCACGGTGTCCCATGAATACATACCAAAAATCATGCGCGAATTTTGAAAATTGTGCAATTAGGGACCTTGCAATTGCTGCACATTTATATACGTCAACGAGGGTCACAGTGACAAAACGTATGGACGTATATATACATCAACGGGAGTCGGCGGGTTAACCATGAACTTGCAAGCTTGAAAAAAAAATGAAAAGTGTAATCCCGGAAAATAATTAAGAGCAACAATAAACCTTCATTAACACTCTCAGCTATTCAGAGAGTGAAGAGGAAGATGGATAACTATGATTCTTTGCATTCATTAAATAAATATTAATAATGCTTTATCACCCTTTCGTTTTTCAGTCCGTAGCTGTTTCTGCTAATTAAGAAATTATTTTTGTATATTTAGGAATTAGAAACTTTTCTTATATCCAATATTTGCATATCTTTTAGTTCACTTAGAAATGCACCGTTTACCTTATTCTTAAAAATATTCCAATTAACCTAGTTATTAAAATATTGTAATTTTCATACAGGTTCCAGGAACTCTTTAAGTCACAGGCATTTATAATTCATATAATTTCCCTCCATTTGCCTTGATTTACAAGGTTTTCTTTTGTATAGCAGAGCATATCAATGGCAACACATTTTGATCTCCATATCAGGGGCATAACAATAGAAAATAAATGACGTTAACGATTGTTGATTATTAAAGCACCTCGCAGGAAGCACAGAACAAGGGACCTGAAGAGAAAGCTGTCGAAGAAGTCGTATGTAAACTGCATGCTTGTCTCAATTGGCTAACTGGCTAACTGCGTGCTTAAGTGTAACCATAATCCTTTCCGATCATAAGAGGGACCACAGCTATATATGTGGAAAGCTGCAGCTTTAAAGCTGTTGTGGTTTTCTCTAAAACGTGTTGCAAAGAAAAAATTGAGCATATGTGAATTCTTACTTTCTAATAGGCTAAATGGCAAGATATTAAGCCAGAATTATTCAGCACACATTTTTATCATAGGATATGAACCGAATAGCTGTATTTATACTAGTTTCTGAGATATTTCAGTTTCAAAATGCAGTTTTTAAAATATAAATTAGTATATTACTTTCAAAAATGGGTCAAAATCATTTATATTTGGCACAAGGACTTGGGTTACCCTAGAGTACCTCCATGTATAATAAATTATAATCGAGATCGAAGAAATAAAAAGTGCCAGGAAAAGAAATAATAATAATAATAATAATAATAATAATAATAATAATAATAATGACGAAAACAAGAAGCTTCTCCATATAGATGGTGAAACTTAATAATAATAGTGATGAAACAATAAGATACGTCATTTATATGGCCAGGCTTAATAATAATAATAATAATAATAATAATAATAATAATAATAGTAATAATACAACTACGGCGAGGAAGACGACGACAACTACGACGATGAAGCAGAAGATGAAGGCAAAGACGAAAAAGGAGTAGAAAAATTAAACAAAAACGAAGGAGCCGAAGACGAAGATGGAGACCAAGAAAAACATGAAGAAGAAACGAAAGAGGAAGAACATTTTTCTTTTTTTTTTTAAATGTGTCCGACTCTGGGCATAGGCTTCACAGCCTGCTTTCAAGGCCCAGTAGTCCTCCTACATACCATACACCTCTACATGTCACCATGAGCAGGAAGAGGAGGAGGAAGTGAAAGTAACAGCGAAATAGAAGAGGAAGTGGACCTGGAAATGGAAGACGAAGAGGAAGTTGAAAGTGGAAGTGGAAGAGGAGGCAGAAGTGGAAGAGAAAATGGTAGTGGACGAAGACATGGAGAGGCAAGAACGAAGAAGTAAATGCAATATATATTTTAAGGGGAAATGAATATGCTGAAAAGGAAGCAGAAAAGATAATGGAAAAGGATGAGATAGAAGAAGGATAGGAGGAAAATTAGTAGAAATGTGAAAGAGAATGTTACTGGATAACCTTTTTGTCCATAAAAAGAAAAATGAACTAGAAAAATTAAAAGTTGCTGGACTGAAGGGATTAAGATCAGTGGAGTCCGGTGCTTAACCACTTAATCCCATGAGGTATCGTTTACTTCATAGTTGTTGTCTCCAAACTATTGACTTCAGCTTAGGAGAGAACAGTTCTTATTCCCTCCAGTCCGATAACGTATATATATTTTATTTCATGTTTGACATCTCCAAACTACTGTATTAAAATTACGAGAGTTTTTGAACTTCAGCTCTTGTACATACTCACTGACCTCTTTCACTAACGGGGCACTTTCCTAAGTGAAGTAAAATAGTTTTGGAGCAATAAAATAATTAACAACATACGTCACCGATTTCAAGGTTCTAAAACCAGTGGGCCGTCTTGTCTTAAGTTTTGGGGGGTTTCTGGTAAGTTTTCTATACCGACTTATCTTGACAATGGGACCATTCATTCATCTAGTATATTGTGTCTTATTAGTATCTACATAGCGTGCATCAGTTATGTACGAGAAAATATAAAGCCTGCTGTATGTAGCTGCAGCAGCAGTAGTAATAGCAGTAGTTGTTGCTATTGTTGTTACGTGAGTCCTCACTCTGAAACAAGGAGAGTAACCACAACTCATGGGTATGACTGTATTCTATTGAGCGTCATATGACTGTATACATGGACTCATATCTTTGTCTTTATTATTTTGTTTGCATGTGAGTCCCTTTGAAATTCGGTAGGTTAGAGCAAAACCCAAAAATGGGCAAGAAAGAAGCCAGAGCTATGATCAGGCATCTGAAAAAAAAAAAAAAGTATGACCTCCAAGGAAGTCAATAAAGACATGGTCAACACACTTGGTGAGGACTCTCTCTGCAATTCCACCATAAAAAAATGGGCTGCTGATTTCAACTGGGGCAGGGAGAACACCGAAGATGACCCACGGTCAGGACGCCCAAAATCATCGACCATGGACGAACAAGTGGAGGCCATTCACTGCGTGATCTTGAATGACACACTTGTCTGTGCAACAGATAGCCAGCACCATGGATATCAGTACTGATTCAGTGCACACTGTCTTGGCTGACTCTTGTAACAACAAGCTGTTGGCAATATGAATGTCCAGAATGTTGACACCAGACCAGAAGCTGACCAGATTGGAAGCTTCAAGGACTCTTTTGGTTCGTTTCCAGGCTGATCCATTCAACTTCTTTCAGAGATTTATGACCCGGGATTAGGCATGGGCTCATTACTTTGAACGTGAATCAAAGAATCAAAGCAAGCAATGGAAACACCGCGGTTATCCACCTTCCCAAAAGTTCAAACAAGTGGTATCTCTGTCAGCAAGGTGATTGGCTCATTGGCTTGCAACAGTGAGAAAGTTCTTGTGATTGACTACATACAGAAGGGTCAGATCATTAATGGGGCCTATTATGTATGCATCAGAACTGTGACAGTTGAAAAAGTCAAAGAGAAATGGAGCGGGCTCGCTGTGTTCCAAGACCGTTCTCCTCTCCATACGGTACAGGAGACAGTGGCTGAAGCAGCTAGCAGTGACTTTGGACTGTTGTCTCATGTTCCTTAATTACTTGACCTAGCCCCGTCTGACTTCTGCCTGTTTCCCAAACCGAGGTTAAACCTGCATGGTCACCGTTTTCGGAGTGACAGTGAAGTCATCCATGCTTTTGAGGCGAATTTTAAGGCTGAAGATGCGACCTCCTTCCGCGATGAGTTTAGCTGCAGCATGGAGTTAACCATATCAAAATTCTCTGCTCCCCATCCCTCTGTCTCCCTATTCTCTTCTGTTACTACTGCATCTTCCTTTACCTCCTCCACCACATTATCCCTCCTTTCATCGTAATCTATCCTCTGTCACCCTCCCCCCCCATTAGTCTTTTGTATTTTCTGATCCACACATACCTTCTCATTTTGTTCACTCATATTCCTTCTTTTTCTCCTCCTCCCCCCACCTTGTCCTCATCCTGTTGTTTTTACCCTTTCCCATACCATGCTCTCCTAATCTCCTCTCTTTGCCTTCCTCCTTCTCCCTACTCTGTCTCTGTTCCTCCTTTACTATTCCTTCTCTCCCTCTCTCTCTCTCTCTCTTCATACCCATATTCTGTTTTCCAGTCTTGCCTCCCCATGCTTCTGATCTCTCCCTCCCTTCTCTATCCTTGTCTCTTTATCCCTCTCGTTTACCTCTCATCCTCTCTCCCTCCCTCCCTCCCTCCCCAACCTGCATTATATTTCCTTTCCCCTCCCCCCCTTTGTTATTCACCAGGAATGATAATGGCGTGTCGTGGGAACAGCGGTCGCTACTGAGTAAGGACAGAAGTACCTGAAGGTCCCTTTGACATGCATGATTCATCAGCCAATAGATTAAATGACAGATGAAACCAGGAACCAGACTAAAGGAAAACCCGGTAGGCTATGGTTTATATTAGTTTTCAGCCACACTGAGCACTTCATTCTTGCATTATACAGGCCACTCTAATAAGAAGTTGAGGAATCTTATCTCTGTTCACTGTCAGGTTAGACTGAAACACCTTGGACAGAACATTCATTTATATTTGAAAGTTTGACTCTGAGAGGAATGAAGTCACAGAATGCACAGTGAGGTTGGATGGTGAGGATATGGAGAATGTGAGTGCATTCAAATACTTGGGTAATGTGATGAGTAAGGATGGAAGTTTGGGGAGTGACGAGATTGAAAGGGTACAGCAGGGAAGGAAGGTTGTTGGTTCACTGAAAGCAGTAATGAGAAATAGGGAGATGAGTATGGACGTTAAGAAGTCACAGCATGATAGTGTTGTGATCCCTACCCTGACGTATGGAAGTGAGGCGTTGACGTTGCTAGAGGGGACCAAGTCACGAGTGAGAGCAATGGAAATGAGTTATCTGAAAGGAGCGTGTGGAGTGACCTGGGGGGAGAGGTTGATGAAAGAAGAAGTGAAAGAATGTTGTGGGGTCGATGTGGATATTATTGAGAAAATTAGGAGAAATACACTGAGGTAGTTTGGACATGTGGAGTGAATGGAGAATGAAAGACTGACTAAGAGGGTATATGTAGGTAAAGTGGAGGGAGGGAGAGGGAGGAGGGAACCGAGGATGAGTTGGGAGTTTAGAGGTATATGAGAGAGGGGGGTGTGAGTTGGCGGGAGGGCAGTCAAATGGTGGGTGACAGATCGACTTGCAGGCGTTTTGTCTGTGGCCACCCTTTGCGAGATTAGGGCGTCGGACTATAGATAGACTGACTGTGTCCTTGAATTTTGGCATATTACTAACAATAAAATTTAATCACATCAATCTTGTGCCAGCAGAAACATTCCCAAATTAAGAATTATAGTAACCAGACACACAGACATATATATAGACAGACAGGCAAGCAGACAAGAACACAAAAATGAAAACATAACCCTTCATGCGCCGGGTGGGACAACGTAACCCTGAACGTCATGTGGAGTTTTGAAAGACCCCAGCTTTATTAGTGGATTTCTGCCATATGAACAAAGTTATAAGTGAAGAGAGAACCTGTATTTTTTTTCACAGGAAAAATCATCAGAGAAATTACCAATATGCCGGGAATCGAACCCACGACTCTCAGGTGATAGCCAGGCAGCATACCACTACACCACGACCAGGTAAAAGTTAAATCACGTTGTCACAATCTTGTAACCAACGTCCCTCCGCCCCCACTGTGGGCATCAAGAGGATGAGTTAACCCCCTGGCACTCGGGCAAGTAGATGCTTTTAATCTATCCCAAACACTTACGGCAAGTCAGAATGAAGAGAGAACCTGTATTTTTTTTCACAGGAAAAATCATGCCGTAAGTGTTTGGGATAGATTAAAAGCATCTACTTGCCCGAGTGCCAGGGGGTTAACTCGTCCTCTTGATGCCCACAGTGGGGGCGGAGGGACGTTGGTTACAAGATTGTGACAACGTGAGTTAACTTTTACCTGGTCGTGGTGTAGTGGTATGCTGCCTGGCTCTCACCTGAGAGTCCTGGATTCGATTCCCGGCATATTGGTAATTTCTCTGATGAAAGTTATAAGTGTTAAATTTTGTACATATATTGCCCAGGACACGGCTCGTGAAGCCAATCCACCATGTGTCCCTTTTGTGTTTTATTTTTGTGTTTTTTAGTGAAAGTAAAATATTTACGATTTATTTTTTTTATTTTTTGGAAGTTTACACATGTAATGCATAATATGGCATATATTAGTAGGTTACATCATTCTTATTCATCAGCATGCTAATAGGATAATAGTGTAAATGTATTAGCAGTTATAATACCATAGAATAAAAATAATACAATATCATGAAAATAAAATGACACTGAAACTTTGGCTGAATCTGTGTTCAGAACATAAACAAGATTGACATTTATATTCAGAAAACCCCTGCATGATATACAAATTATCACTCACATTACCACTACTTTCCTCACTGTGATCCTCACTTCCAGGAGGATTTTATGGTTCATAGTCATTAACGTAAGATAAATCACTGCAGGTGTCATTATTAGCATAAAAAATGGGAGGATCTTCCATGATTCTTCTCCGCTGAATGTGGAACATCGCAGCATTCAGTGACATAGTCAATAATATCTGGAATCGGAATTTCTATAACTGTATCTATATCTAATTATCTGTCTATCTATATAATATCTATCTATCTATTGCCGGACGTCTTAATCCCTTATACGGGGTGGCCAGAAACAAATCGCCTCCACGTCATCCTGTCCCCCGCCATTTCACTGCCCTGCTCCCAGTTCACACCCCTCTCTCTCATATCTCTGTCCACTCCATCCCGCCATCTCATCCTTAGCATTCCCCTCCCTCTTTCCCCCTCCACCTCACTCACATACACTCTCCTCGTCAGTCTCTCACTCTCCATCCTCTCCACATGGCCAAACCAACTCAGTGTGTTTCTCATAATGCTTCCTATCTCATCCACATCCACACTACAACGCTCCTTCACATCCTCATTTGCCAGTCTGTTTCTCCACGTGACTGCATAGGCTCCTCTCAAATAACTCATTTCCACTGCTCTCACTCTTGACTTATGTCCCTCTGTCAACGTCCAAGCTTCACTTCCATACGCCAGAGTTGGTATCACAATACTGTCATGTAATAACTTTTTTCACTTTCGTGCTCACTTTCCTGTTTCTTATCACTGCTTTCAAGGAACCAGGAACCTTTCTTCCTTGTTGTACCCTTTCAAGCACTTCACCCTCCAAACTTCCATCCTTACTCATCACACTATCCAAGTACTTGAACGTACTCACATTTTCCATTTCCTCATCATCCAACCTCACTGTACGTTCACTGACTTCACCTCTCTCGAAGACTATAACTTTACTCTTTCCTACATTCTCCTTTAAATTCCGTTTCTTACACACTCTCCCAAACTCATCCACCAAGCCCCTTCGTCTTCACATAACAACACAGTATCATCTGGAAACAACAGTACAGGGAGTTTCCAAACACTGCCTTCTCTCATTAGGGCCACTCCAACATCCACTTTCCTACGTTATAGCCCTTTTATAACCCCATCCATTAACAGATTGAACAACCATGGAGACATGACACATCCCTGTTGCAACCCAACCTTCAAACAGAAAAACTCACTTAGTTCACTGTCCACACGCAGCCTTAGCACCCTCATACATACTCTTCACAGCATTCAGCAACTTCCCATCTACTCCATATATTCTTAATACTTTTCACAATCCTTGTCTATCCACCCTGTCATATGGTTTCTCCAAATCCATAAAGGCCGCATACAACTTCTTTCCCTTCTCTAGAAACTTTTCCACTAAAGACAAAAGCTGGCTTACAGTTCCATTGCGTCTATACCAGACTTATGGAATGTTCATCACTTACCTCCCTGACGCTTGATATCAAAGGGAATTATTTTTGGGAGCAGAAACATGCCAAGCTTGTCTCAGCTTTGAGGTAATAGCCATTAGAATTCTGTGAAAAAATGAAGAGATAAAACAAAATGAATTTATTTCCCTGACTGTGTATTCATTCAATATCATAATATGCTGTGTTTACTTACAGTCAATTTGCCGGAAATGGGAATTCACACTTGCGTCTCGAAAATAACATGTCTTGAAATAAATAGACAGGAAAAAAAAAAAAACTTCTGTGAAAACTTAGCAAGAGGCAGTCTGACACCACAAGCGACGGCTGATACAATATGCTCAATGATTCCATTCCACGCTGGTAAACCTGGTTTCATGAGGGTGCATTATATCATATGCATATGCAGTTTCCTTGCCAATACTGTCATCATATATAATTATGCAGATGATAAACTACTATATTCTTGGGACATCATAAGCTGTAATGAGTCTTTCGGATAACATACTTGCCCGCCTGTTCGATAGTTTTCGAGGCTGATATACATACGGTCAGCATATACCGTTATTAGTAGTCCTATCTGAGAATAAATTAACATGAAGTTGAAGCTGTAAGAGTTTCTCCCAAATAACCTCTTCTCCTACTGTAGGTACAGCTGTAGACATAAATTTTGATTCACTTCAGCATGATACAAACAGTACAGTGAGCAGTAAATGTAATGAACCTAACTATCCATCTATCTATCTATATACATAAGGGAGGAAAGGGAGGAAACCGAGACAGGACGACACACTCCTCATTTACTCATCCATTCAAGTACATTCAATGGCATCTTAGCCCCAAAGGGGAGAAGGGACAGATCCTCACCGCACCACACCGTACAAGGGTCAACTGTGCAGTGCAATCAGTAACATCCGCAGCAGGGCCCAACAGCAGAGCTGGTTTACCCCTGCCACTTCATAATAGACCCATCCTCGTACCCGCACCTGACCTGATTAGCTGATCAGACCAAATGAGGGAGAATATCCCCTCAGGGCTGCGTCATCATTTATTCATTCACAATATCTCATCATTTGTTTCTGTCACGCACAGCCACTCTTCCTTGCTCAGGAGACATCCCTCTCGCATCCAGCGCTTTGTTCACACTGTCCATCCATCCTATTCGTGGTCTCCCTCTCAGCCTTACACTTCTCACAACAGATCTAGTTATTTTTTTCACCAATCGCTCATTATCCATTCTTTCCATATGCCCAAACCATCGCAACACCCTCTGCTCCACTTTGCCAGCCATCTCCTGAACAACTGCAGTTCTCCTTCACACTTCATCATCTCACACTCGATCTATACGCGTCACTCCACACATACTCCTCAGACACCTCATCTCCATTACATTCAGACTTTTCCTCTCTGCTACACCCATATTCCATGTTTCAGCCCCATATAACGCAGTCGGTACCACAACACCCTCGTACAGCCTTCTCTTTACATCCATTCTAAGCCGACGACATCTAAACACTTTTTTCATTTCTCCCAGTACATTACCTACTTCATTCATTCTAAACTTCACATCTGCATCTATTATTCCATTCACAGCAACATGTGACCCTAAATATTTAAAACACTCTACCTCCTCAAGCAACTCACCATTCAGAACTATATTCATCCTCCTACCATCTACCAACCTCGTACACTTCATCACATTACTCTTATTCTCATTTACTTTCAATTTCCTCCTATCACTCACCCTTCCAAACTCCTCTACCAACTGTCTCAATCTCTCTTTTGAATCAGCCACCAGTGCAGTATCATCTACAAACAGCAGCTGCTTCAGATTCCATTCTCCATCATCAACATTCACCAGACTCAGACCTCCACCTAAAACTCTTGCATTCACCTCCCTTACAACACCATCCATATAAATATTTAACAACCAAGGCGACATCACACATCCCTGCTGCAGCCCCACTCTCACGGGAAACCAATCACTCACAGCATTTCCCACTCTTACACATGCTCTACTTTTTACATAAAACCTTTTCACCCCTTTTAGTAGCCTACCATCAAGTCCATACATTCTTAAAACAGTCCACATAGCCTCCCTATCAATTCTATCATACACTTTCTCTAAATCCATGAATGCCCAAAACACATCCTAGCCTTTCGCTAAATACTTTTCACACACTTGTCTCACAGCAAACACCTGATCCACACATTCCCTCCCTCTCCTGGAGCCACACTGCTCATCACCAATCACTCCCTCTGTACCCTCTCTAACTCTAATAATTAACACTCTACCATACACCTTACCTAAAACACTCAACAGTCTTATACCCCTAAAGCTAGTACATTCATACTTATCATCCTTGCCATTATACAACGGGACCACACAAGCACTTGCCCAGTCAATTTGCACCATACCTTTCACAAAGCACACATTCAACAGTCATACTAACCAGTCGACAATAGTCACTCCACCACCTTTCAGGCATTCCACAGCACACCCATCCATAGCTTTCCCTGTTTTCATCTCCTTTACTGCCTTCTCCACTTCCTCCTTCGTGATCAAAGAATCATTCAACTCTCCTAACATATTTATTCCTTGCACCCTTCCATCCGCCACAATCTCAGCCACCCTTTCCTCCTCTACATCTAACAATCTTTCAAAATACTCTGCTCATGTCTTCCTAACTGCATCCATTTCAATTAACATCCTTCCATCCTCTGCTTTTACTCGCTCTTCCTTCCCAGACTCTCCCTTTCGCACCCTTTTAACATTCTTCCAGAACATTTTCTTATTCTGTTGAAAATTCTCAGTCAGCAGCCTACCCCACCTCTCATCTACTGCCACTTTAGCATCACACACATCCCATCTCGCCCTATTCCTCTTTTCCTTATACCTCTTATATGACACCTCATCCTTCCTCCGGAGCCACACTTCATATGCACGTCTCTTCTCAGCCACAGCCATACTTACTTCCTCGGACCACCATTCACTTCCTTTTCTTACACCACCACCCACACATCTCACACCACACACCTCTTCTGCATGCCCCACCACAGCACTCTTAAACAACTGCCATTCCTCCTCCACGCTGCCATTTTCCCGATTTTTCACTGCGTTCCACTCATCTTTCAATTTCTCCTGATACTTTATCATTTTCTCTATTTTATCCAACTCACTCACTTTCAAAACCTCCCTGCCACACCTAACCCTCCTAGCTCTCACCCATCTCTTACCTACTGTTAACTTTCCCTCCACCAGGTAGTGGTCAGACATACCTCCACCCTCCCCTCTCATATCTCTCACATCCAACAATCTTCCAATTATATTTGTAGACACAGCCACATAGTCCATCAATGCTTTATCCACAACCCTTCCACCCTCCTGTCTCATCCATGTATACTTATAAATATCTTTCTTTTCAAACAGCGTATTTCCAATCACAATCTCTTGCACAACACACATTCCTATCATTTGTTCCCCATTTTCATTTCTTCCAGGCACACCATGCATACTAGCTACACCTTCAACTGCAACATTTCCCACTCTAGCAATCAGATCTCCCATCATTACCACATTCATATTCGCTGCAAAACTCTGCAGACACTCATCAACATCATTCCAGAAAGACTTCCACTCTTATTCATCCCTTTCACTACCAGGCCCATATGCACTCACAAACACCCACAACTCATGTTCAAACTTCGCATTCACCCACATCAGTCTCGATGACACATCCTTCCATTCAAGCACACACTGCTGTACTTCCGGACTCACTAACAAGGCCACACCTTCTCTTGCTCTTCCTCTATCAACACCTGACAATCTTCCGTTCACACTTCCAAACATAGACTCACCCTTCCCTTTCATCTTCGTTGCACTCAAAGCTAACACATCCAACTTTCTTCTCACAAACATTCTCCAATCTCCTCCCTTTTAGCCTCAATCGTACGACATCCACGCACATTCATAGACCCAATCTTCAGGGTACGAGGATACCTCAATCCCCCATCTCTTTCTCTGGCCTGTCTCTTTTTAGGAACTAAAAAACAGAGGAGGGGGTCCCTAGTCCCCTCACCCCGCCCCTTTTAGTGGCCTTTTACGACACGCAGGGAATACAGTGGCAGTATTCTTCCTAACACAACCTGGCCGCAGAGTAGGAGTACCACCCCCTAGTGCACCTTATTGTGTCCCTCCCCCGCCGCAGGGGGGGAGCCTAACTCATTTATCATGATTTTATGAAAGAGTTTCATATTTACTGAACTACTGTCATAAGATGATATCCTTGTCCAAAGCTGCACAGTCATTAGCAAAAGTTTGCTGACACTTCTCTGCCAACAATGGGACTGGAAGGTGTTGCATGAAGTATTTTTATGTGAGAGTGCAATGGAGCACAACAAGATAGTATGAGAAGGAAACAGTCTCTGTCGTTTAGGGAAGGCAGGACACAATACCGACTGAGGATTACAAGCGAACTTCTGCTCAGCGGGGCACACACATCAATTATCAAGTTATGTAGCATTTTTTTTTTCCAGAATCAGTTTCCCGTCATCGATGGTTGTAAGATATTCAAGGATAATAACAAAATCTTGTGGTCAGTGCAGTACTTCAACCTCTCAAACCAAGTTTCCTCAAATCGTGCTCGTAGGAGGGAATGCATTATTGAACTGTACAGAACAACATGAAGGAGCTCTCAGGGTCCCGTGGACGCCACAAGCCTCTTCCTTGATTGTCAGTAGGAAAATATTTACTCACGAACTCAATGAAAGGAGCCACGAGGGTATTTGGAGGACGACCAGAGGGATGGTCTTATCAAACAGGCTGTGAAAAATATTTTATATGTTGAATCCGATTTGTGGGAAGGGGTTGGGAAGGAAGGACAGAGAGAGTGAAAAATAAAAAAAAATGGGGTAGAGGACAAAGGCAGTTATAAACAAGAGGGGTGATGAGGACAAAGATGGAAAGGAAAATAATATAGAGGAGGAAAGTATGTATGCATAAAATATATGCATACATACTTTTCCTCATGTATATTATTACGTACTTTAACAGCTACCACTGATACGCTTGGCATGGGCTGACAGCTCGAGTATACACATTCAAATCGCGATATATCGGTAAAACGCCTTTGCCGGAGGAGTACGAGCGAGGCCATTTAACCCGCCCCATCCCAACGTTTTCTGGGCAGTGGTACGCCCCAGTCCCGACATTTTTGGACCTTTTTTTTTTTTTTGGCTCAAACATCCACTTTTGGTGAGAAACATCGATAATTCATAGAGAAATCGCTCACCTGAGGTTGAAAATACTCGATCCAGGTAGGAGTACCTCCTTACTTTACAGAGTTTTCTATCAGGCTGGTTGCAAAGAAAACGAGTTCTATGGGAGGATAACTATTCTACACCATTCATAAACAGTATTTATTTATTTCTTTGGTACGAATTTATATGTAGTACGAGAGTATATTGGTTTTCAAACGGTAATATAGGCATTATAAGCATTGTTTCACTCACTAACTCATAACCATTCCTGACCTTTTTTTGCCATATTACCTGATCATCATTTCTGACTGTCTCTTCCTCTAATGTTTGTCCTCCACATTGTCATCGATTGGGGAATCACTCTGACCCTGAATTTCGTACCATGGCATGACATGGCTTTACTGGCCAGGTCACTGATAATAGGTGAATTGCTGAGAAAGGTCATGCAGGGGGGGGAGGAGGACATGCTGGGTAAGGCATTGTCTCTGCCTGGCATCTTGTAGAGGAAGGTGTCCCGTGTATACGTGCCAAAAATCACTTGCGAAAATTGAAAATTGTGCAAATTAGGGATCTTGCAATGTTGCCGCGTTAATTTATGTCTCCGGGATATGAGTGCACATCATGTGAGGACGTGAATTCACGTCTCCGGGACGGGGCGGGTTAAATCCGAAAGCATTGAAATGTTGCCTTACACCCCAAGGATGCCTAGAGTATATGGATGGCTATGTACCTGCCAAGTGTTGTGCCTTTATGATGAACTGTCTGGCCTGTGGCCCTCTTTTGAAGATTTTCGACATGCTGCATTTGGTGTGTGTCACGTGCCATGCGAACTGCCTGGGTGTGATGCAACCTGTCAAAAACAAAGCTTAACCTGCCGCATGCCGGCTATTTTTAGCCCTCTGTGTCACCCCAGTGCCGGCCATTTTTCGACCTATTTTTTTTTGGCTAAAATGGTAGATTTTGATGTGGAATCAACGAATTTCGCCATTAAAATGCTCACCGAGGCTCGGAAATGAGCTTTTTGAGCCCAGCATACTCGTGTACAGGTATTGCCACTCTCTCACACTCACCACGTACGTAAGAGAAAGCCGTTTTCTACTCAGGTATTTATGCTGGGAAGGTATAGCAATGTTCAGTACACTTTTCTGATAACTTATTACTTCAGCATCTATCACAATTTGCATGTTTTTCTCACTGTGAATGCATTATCTTACACTTACTTGAAGAGGTACAACCTGACACCATTACATACAGTCCTGGCACTTACAAGAAGGTATTTGCAACTTGACTTCACTATATAGTCCTTATACGTACAAGAAAATACAGTATTTACAACTTACACTTACATGAAAATATTTACAAAATGCCTTCACTATGTACAGCACTGGGTGAGACACACAGGCAGAGTGAGGCAGAGCGAGTGTGAGAGGGGGAGCGAGTGAGTGTATGGCCTTGACAGCCTGGGGGATGGTAGAGGAACAGTTACCTTACAGTACATGTCTGCCATATTTTACCCGCAAATCTTGAAAAATGCGGTCACAGTGAAGTTTTTTATTTTAGGCTGTTTTAAAATGCACTGGCACTGGCCGCACCATTATGTCAGACCATTTCAAAATACCACTGGCATGCAGCGGGTTAAAGAACTGGGCTATCATATGGTGCAAGTCACCCAGTGATCAGCCCTTGGTTGCTGAGATATAAGCATCTCAAAACCGTTACATCTGGGTCTGGTGGCACCGGGCCAGTTTGGGCAGGCCCGGGTCGGGCCGCTCACATGAGAGAAAATGCCACTACTTGAGAGGCTCGCGAGGGCACCACCCCCTCTCATAATGAGTCACGAATGGCAAGTGACCTGTAGTGTCAAGGGATAGCACTCGCTGTCAATGGAGAAGAGGAAAAAAATAACGTAAAATACAAAAATTAAAAAATTAAAATAAGATCGTGAAAATCTATCTATCTATCTATTTATATACCTAGGCTGCTTCCCCCAAGGAAAGGGAGGTAGCTGAGACAGGGCGACACACTCCCAGTTTACTCATCCACTCAAACAAATTCATTCGCATCTTAGCCCCAATGGGGTGAAGGGAGAGATCCTCACCACACCACACTGCACGAGGGTCAACTGCACAGTGCAATCAATGATATCCGCAGCAGGTCCCGACAGCAGAGCTGGTTTACCCCTGCCACAACATATTAGACCCATTTCCTTACCTGCACCTGACCTGATCAGCTGATCAGACAAATGCGGGAGAATATCCCCTCAGGGCTGCATCATCATTTATTCACTCACAATTTCTCTCCATTTATTTCTATCATGCACAGCCACTCTTCCTTGCCCAACAGACATCCCTCTCGCATCCAGTGCTCTCTTCACGCTGTCCATTCATCTTATTCGTGGTCTTCCTCTCAGCCTTACACCTTTCACATCAGATCTAGTTATATTTTTCACCAATTGCTCATTATCCATTCTCTCCATATGCCCAAACCATCGCAACACCCTCTGCTCAACTCGATCAGCCATCTCCTGAACAACTCCAGTTCTCCTTCGCACTTCATTTCTCACTCGATCAATACGCGTCACTCCACACATACTCCTCAGACACCTTATCTCCATTACATTCAAACATTTCCTCTCTGCTACACCCATATTCCATGTTTCAGCCCCATATAATGCAGTTGGTACCACAACACCGTCTTACAGCCTTCTCTTTACATCCATTCTATGTGAACGACATTTAAATGCCTTTCTCATTCCTCCCTGCACCTCTCCTACTTCACTGATTCTAAACTTCACTTCTGCATCTATTCTTCCATCCACAGCAACATGTGACCCTAAATACTTAAAACACTCTACCTCCTCAAGCAACTCACCATTCAAAACTATATTCATCCTCCTACCATCTACCAACCTCGTACACTTCATCACTTTACTCTTATTCTCATTTACTTTCAATTTCCTCCTTTCACACACCCTTCCAAACTCCTCTACCAACTGTCTCAGTCTCTTCTCTGAATCAGCCACCAGTGCAGTATCATCTGCAAACAGTAGCTACTTCAGATTCCACTCTCTACCATCAATATTCATCAGACTCAGACCTCCACCAAACACTCTTGCATTCACCTCCCTTACAACACCATCCATATAAATATTAAACAACCAAGGCGATATCACACATCCCTGCTGTAGCCCACTCTCATGGAAAACCAATCACTCACAGCATTTCCCACTCTTACACACGCTCTACTATTAACATAAATAACTTTTCACTCCTTTTAGTAATCTACCAACAAGTCCATATAATCTTAAAACAGTCCACAAAGCCTCCCTATCAATTCTATCATACACTTTCTCGAAATCCATGAACGCCCAAAACACATCCTTACCTTTTGCTAAATACTTTTCACACACCTGTCTCACAGCGAATACCTGATCCACTCATCCCCTCCATCTCCTAAAGCCACACTGTTCATACCAATTACTCCCTCTGTACCCTTTCTAACTCTCTTAATTAACACTCTACCATACACCTTACCTACAACACTCAACAGACTTATACCCCTAAAGCTAGGACATTCATACTTATCACCCTTACCTTTATACAGTGGGATCCAGTCAATTGGCACCATACCTTTCACAAAGCACACATTCAACAGTCTTGCTAATCAGTCAACAATAGTCACTCCACCACCTTTCAGGCACTCCACAGCACACCCATCCATACCTGCAGCTTTCCCCGTTTTCATCTCCTTTACTGCCTCCTGCCCTTCCTCCTTCGTGATCAAAGAGTCATTCAACTCTCCCAACACATTTTCATGCACCCTTCCATCTGCCACAATCTCAGCCTCCCTTTCCTTCTTTACATTTAACAATTTTTCAAAATACTTTGCCCATCTTTTCCTTACTGCATCCATTTCAGTTAACATCCTTCCATCCTCTGTTTTTACTCGCTCTTCCTTCCCAATCTCTCCCTTTCGCACTCTTTTCACCTTCTTCCAAAACATTTTCTTATTCTGTTGAAAATTCTCAGTCAACCGCCTACCCCACCTCTCATCTGCTTCCACTTTAGCATGACTCACAGCCCTTCTCGCCCTATTCCTCTTTTCCGTATACCTCTCATATGACACCTCAGCCTTCCTCAGCAGCCACACTTCATACACACATCTCTTCTCAGCCACTGCCATACTTACTTCCTCGCACCACCATTCACTTCCTTTTCTTATACCACCACCCATTCGTCTCACACCACACACCTCTTCCGCATGCCCCACCACAGCACTCTTAAACAACTGCCATTCCTCCTCCACACTGTCATTTTTTTTACCTTTTACTGCGTTCCACTCATCTTTCAATTTCTCCTGATACTCTATCATTTTTTTTGTTTTATCCAACTCACTTTCAAAACCTCCTTACCACACCTAACTCTCCTAGCTCTCACCCATCTCTTACCTACTGTTAACTTTCCCTCCGCCAGGTAGTGGTCAGACATACCTCCACCCTCCACTCTCAAAACTCTCACATCCAACAATCTTCCTATTACATTCCTGGACGGAACCACATAATCCATCAGTGCTCTATCAACGACACTTCCACCCTCCTGTCTCACCCATGTATACTTGTAAATATCTTTCTTTTCAAACAAGGTATTTCCAATCACCATCTCTCACTCAGCGCACATCCCCATCATTCGTTCCCCATTTTCATTTCTTCCAGGCTCACCATGCTTACCAACTACACTTTCAACTGCTACATTTCCCACTTTAGCATTCAGATCTCCCATCATTACCACATTCATATTCGCTGCAAATCTCTGCAGACACTCATCAACATCATTCCAGAAAGACTCCCTCTCTCCTTCATCCCTTTCACTACCAGGCCCATATGCACTCACAAACACTCACAACTCATGTTCAAACTTCGCTTTCACCCACATCAGTCGCGATGACACCTCCTTCTATTCAGTCACACACTGCTGTACTTCCGGACTCACTAACAAGGCCACACCTTCTCTTGCCCTTCCTCTATCAACACCTGACAATCTTCCATTCACACTTCCAAACTTAGATTCACCTTTCCCTTTCATCTTCGTTTCACTCAACGCTAACACATCCAACTTTCTTCTCACAAACATTCTCCCAATCTCCTCCCCTTTAGCCACAATCGTACGACATCCACGCACATTCATAGACCCAATCTTCAGGGTACGGGGATACCTCAATCCCCTATCTCTTTCTCTGGCCTGTCTCTTTTTAGGAACTAAAAAACAGAGGAGGGGGTCCCTAGTCCCCTAACCCCGCCCCTTTTAGTCGCCTTTTACGACACGCAGGGAATACAGTGGCAGTATTCTTCCTAACACAACCTGTACGCAGAGTAGTAGTACCACCCCATAGTGCGGCCAGATTGTGTCCCCCCCCCCTCCCCCGCCACGGGGGGAAAAAGATACGGTTCAGTGTAAGCAGAACAGTAAACAGTGAAAAGCTAAACAATGAGGGGAAAAAAGTAGGAAATAATAGAGTGTGAAATGAAATGGAATGTAATGTTTTCAAGACATTTATATTCTCTTGTATCTCACTTTCCAGCTTCTTTCTACAGTAATAAATGTATGTAATAAACAAACCAACAGCTAATGATGTTTGATAAGTCAGAAAAGAAGTTGTAGAAAACCTTCACCCACGAGTTACGACCCTGGAGATCGTGGAGTCTTAGGATGGACAAATACTGTGTATGTAGTGTCACATCTACGTGTTGTCAGTGGTCTTTCTTGGGTTACAGTTCGTCATCTGGTCACACTGGCAACGTCGGAGAGACGTCATCGAGAACTGATTTGGGACATCATTCATTCGCGTCGATCAGCAGTTAAAATGAACACGATGGTACCTTCTTGTGTTACGGTACTATTTACTAGTGGTTTGCCATATCAAAGCTGGTGATTAAGTGTCTGAATTAAATCGCTTGGCCTTAGTCAGAATCAGAAAGAATAAAATCAGAAGACGTCACTGACACTCAGGATAAAAATAAGGCTTGAAGTGAGTTGTTATTAGGAGGAGGTCCGTGTTCATAATCATTGACTATTTATAACTGCTTTATGTATGTAATGCCTCCATGTCGCCTAGCATAAATTAACCAAACCTAAACTTATCTACTCTGATCTTATTTGAATGGAAGGATAGTTATCAACAGAGTCAGGGAAATAACAGAGGAATTAGTTGGAGACAAGCAGGAAGGTTTTAAGGAAGGAAGAGGATGTGTAGATTGGATATTCTCCCGTGGATATTTGGTGGAAAAGTTTCTAGAGAAGGGAAAGAAGTTGTATGCAGCCTTCATGGATTTGGAGAAAGTATATGACAGAGTGGATAGAAAAGGAACGTGGAAAATGGAAAGAATATGTGGAGTACATTGAAAGTTTTTGAATTCCGTGAAGATTATGTATGAGGGTGGCAAGGCTGCAGTGCGTTAATTTTTCTGTCCGAATGTTGGATTGAAGTAGAGATGTGTCATGTCTCCATGGTTGTTCAATCTGTATATGCATGGGGTTATAAAAGAGATACAAGGTAAAGCACTGGATGTTGAAGCGGCCCTAATGAGAGAGGGCAGCATTTCGAAACTTCCTGTATTGTTTGCAGATGATAATGTATTAAGTGAAGACCAAGAGGAACTGCAAGGCTTGGTGAATGAGTCTGGGAGACTGTGCAAGAAATGGAATCAAAAGGCGAATATAGGGAGGAGTAAAGCTACTGTATGCTTTTCGAGAGAAATAAAGTCACCAAATTATATAATGAGGTTAGGTGATGAGGAATTGGAAAATGTGCTTGCATTTAAGTATCTGGGTAATTTGATGAGTAAGGATGGACATTTTGAGAATGAAATGCTTCAAAGGGTACGAGTACAACAAGGAAGAAAGGTGGCTGGTTCTTTGCAAGCAGCGATAAGAAATAAGGAAGCGAGCGTGGAAGTATAAAAGTCGCTGCATGATTTTACAGTGATACAAACACTAACATATGGAAGTAAAGCTTGGACCTTATTGGAAGGACATAAGTCAATAGTGAGAGCAGTGGAAATGAATTATTTGAGAGGAGCATGTGCAGTTACATGGAGAGACAGACTGACATATGATGAAATGGAGGAGAGATATGGTGTGGATGTGGATGTGACAGAAAGCATTAGGACAAATATTATGAGGTGGTCTGACCATGTGGAAAGGATGGAGGCCGAGAAACTAAAGAGGAGAATGTATGTGAGTCAAGTGGAGGGGGAAGGAGAAAGGGGAAGGTCGAGGGTGAAATGGAGGGATGGAGTGGAGAGGTAAGGCGTGTTCGCGCGAGCCGAAAAGTCAAAATATTTTGACTGATCTTGACAACGCATCTTGACTTGTGCGTTAGTAGTTGTTCGCGCGAGCACTGAAAGTCAAGACGATCTTGACTTTTGGTCAAGATAAGTCAAGATTAAGTCGAGTTCTCGCGAGATTTTAAACTCAAAATCGTGTTGATATTCATCTTGACTGATTTTGAGTTTCAAGATTGTGTCACGCGAACGCATCCGTACTGTATATGAGAGAGGGGGGTGTGGGCTTGGGGAAGGTAACTGAAATGGGGGAGAGGGGACAGGGCGACATGGAGGCTCGACAATTTTGTGGCCACCCATTAAAGGATCAAGACGTCTGGCAGTATATAGATAGATTTGCAGGGCTGGGTATACAAATTCTGATACTTTGTTCATTATTATCAAGAATCAGTTTGTATTGTTTTATTCTTCACATTCATATTCATTGCAGTTTGGTAGTTGCATGAGTGAGAATAAAAGTATAAACAATGCATGTTATACACAAGGTAATGCTCAAGAAGGTTTATAAATACGGCCCCTGTTGTTAACCTTTAATACAGCGAAAGGCCAATCCTTAGCTGCAGAAAACGATTGAATGGCGGCCACAATGAAGGCGATAACAGCTCTTTCGTAGTGACATGGTTAATGCATATTATATTACACCTAACATGATGAAAAACTACTCATGATTGCTGGAAATCTGGTGGTAGAGATAATACCATTTTGAAGTTAAGATATTTTTTTATGAAAAATTCTTTACCCTTTTATGATGACAACTGATCAATCATAAGTAGGATGAAATGGGCAAGCGGTGACGAGAATATTGTAGTTAAGATCTTCATCGTGTCTATAGAGTTAATGGTTCAGAAGACACGTATCCGCTACAAGACAGAATATAATCGTTGATGAAATAAATATTTCCATAGTGTCAGAGGATTATTGGACACTGTCTTGAAGCCTTATACGACGAACGGCTATTTCAGTGTTGAATATAATAATCTGTTCTTGGCCGGAAGGACGTCTTGTAGTCAAGACCTTTAGTGTTGTTAGGTACTTCCAACCTTTAGGCCTTGTTCACACGAGGCGTTTTCAAATGCGCGTTTCCTAACACTCGTTAGCAAAGACAATGGTGGTGTATTGGACTGTATACACACTACCGTTCAATTTAGCATAAACCATTAACTCATTCAATAGGGGGATGTAATTTTTTCAAGTTACCACCAGACGATTTCATTTAATTTAGACGAAAACTCTCTTATTTGAGAGACTGAGCGAAAGGCGCGCGCGCGCGCGCACACACACACACACACACACACACACACACACACACACACACACACATATATATATATATATATATAGATATATATATAGATAGATAGATAGATAGATAGATAGATAGATACATACATACATACATACATAGATATACTTGTTTATATACTGTATATATATATATATATATATATATATATATATATATATATATATATATATATATATATATATATATATAGTTCTTACACCTATCAACCCGACAAAATCTCCCACAGGTGTACCCACTAATGTTTAATAATACTCAGCTTAATCCTGCATCATCCTTGAACATGCTTGGGGTTTCATTCACGCGGGATTTATCTTGGAAAGATCATATTACATATCTTGTAAAATCTGCTTCCAAGAGATTAGGTGTGCTAAGCCGACTCCATTCCATTTTTACCCCCGCACAATTGTTGACTCTATACACAGGTTTTATCCGCCCCTGTGTGGAGTACAACTCGCATGTGTGGGGAGGTTCTCCACATACAGCTTTTCTCAATAGTGTGGAGTCAAAGGCTTGTCGTCTCATTAACTCTCCTCCTCTTGCTGGCTCCCTTCAACCTCTGTCTCTCCGCCGCACTGTTGCATCTTTATCTCTTTTTTATTGCTACTTCAATGGTCGCTGCTCCTCTGAACTGTCTGAATGCATTTCTCCACCTCTACGACGGGCGCGTAACACCCGTCAAGCAGCAAACTCTCATCCCTTTTCTGTCCAACTCTCTAATGCAAGAGTTAACCTTACTCCCAGTCCTTCATTTATGCAACGTCATCTCTGGAACTGTCTCCCTTTGTCTGTATTCCCTGCTTCCTATGATCTCCAGTCTTTCAAACGCAGTGTGTCCAGGCATCTTGAAATGATCAGATCTTGAATTTGGCTCTCGCTGGTATTATGTTCTTCTCTTGGAAGGAACAGTTTTTGCGGGCTTGTGGCCTTTGGTTCCTTCTTCCTAGCATAAAAAAAAAAAACTACAACTATAATGCCTGATACTTATTGCAGGTTTTGACCTTAACCAGTATTATTTTGTGAATTTTAGGAATCTATTATAGTTCATTAGGTTTTCATCACCAATTCAGTAGCTGTTCGAATTTTAGCACTGTTCTAAATGTGTTTGAATGGATGAGTAAATGGGGAGTGTGTCGTCCTGTCTCGATTACCTACCTTTCCTTGGGGGAAGCAGCCTAGGTATATAGATAGATAGATAGATATCTAAATGACTGAATCTTTTGCTACCAACCAGCCACAACAGTGTTACATCCACGCTCAGCCGACACGTGAGATACTCTACGGTAAAACTATAAACTTAGAAGTTTTCAGATACTTCTAGAAGTGTTCAGAAAATTCATGTCGGCAATTGTATTGTACAAGGAAGGAATGCACGGAAGTATGTAGAAGTGAAAAATACCTGAGAGAGAGAGAAGTACTAACGGGACTATTGCATGACTTAAAAGGAATGAGATACGAAATATACTAAAATGGTAGGTTATGGAATTCTCTTCATCGTATTGCTCCGGGTTAACAAGCGATGTTTTCTCTCAGTTAAGTTTGGAAATGAGCGGCCCGGCTCGGCCCGACCCGACCGTCACGCTAAGCAGAAGTTTATACATTTACTCCAATTTGAAGTAGAGTTGGAATTCTTTTTGCATGTGATACAATCATTCAATAAATTTTGCTATCAACTAAAAACTCACGTATAAAGGCATAGGGACCCCTTGGAATCTAGTTTTCCAAAGGAGTGTTCGGCTCTGATCGTTGAACGCCTCAGTTACGAAATCAAATAAAAAAGTTTTCCCGTCATAACACTGTGTTTTTTGGCATCATCTCTAGCAGTTAAGTGTCGAACATTCCGCCAATAGTTTTATATCAGAGAGAAATTGTGATAACATGGCGTCCGCTCGCTCGTCATGCGTTCACAAAGTGCATTTTACTGGTAGAAAAGAGAGTGGGAGTAGATGGTATGATTCCAGTGTGAGAATGTATCTGTATAAAGTGGTTAAAAAAAACAATGGTCTGTATACAGTGGTGAAAAGTGTGCATATTAGTGGGTTCATGGGCAAGAGAAAATGTAATGCCAAACAAGAAGGATGGATGTGGTAAATCAGTTTGGATATTTCCGAGGTATGGAAGTTTGTAAAGAGAAGAAAAAATGAGAGAGTAAAATGGATGAATGACTTACATCTGCCTGTGTTGCACCCGTCTTCCATTTGGCAGGAAGTCCTGACCGATAACTGAATGGATGTGTGGGGTAGTTCAGTTGTCAACATGACGAAAGCATGCATTTATAACTATTTTATGAAGAGTGGCAAAGGGAAAGGGATGTTACCCTTTTTGACTAGTATTTTCCCATGTGTAGTAGTAGTAGTAGTAGAGGTAGTAGTAGTAGTAGTAGTACCGTAGCAACAGAAGTAGTAGTAGTAGTAAAAGATGTTCTTGTTTTTGTTTTTGATGGCGCTGTTGTTGTTGTTGTTGTTATTGTTGCTGTTGCTACTGCTGCTACTGCTGTTGTTTAACCCCGGTCTGACGAAGCAGATCCGTCTACCAAAGCCAAGTTCATGCTTCAGTAGGGCCGTGCTACAGGTACAATACTGTACATACACCATGCAGGGAACCGGCATCCCCTTGTGCTAGACAGTACCTTGCCAAGACCGGATCAGGGTCCTTCCCCACCACGAAGTGAAGGAAACTATTGGAAGGTTTGGTTCCTGGGTGGACACCACAGTTGCGTCGTTCCACCCAGGGTATAGAGCACCACCACATGTAACTCCTCGTCAGCACCTGTGTTGTGGTGAAGTGTTCTGACCGCAAACTAACCAACATTTGACTGCACTGTGATACATACATTAAGAAATTTGAACCGTACTGTGTCTGAGCAACACATATTCACACACTTAAGTTCGGGGTAACCTGAATCTGAATTAAATGTATACTGATACTGAGAGGACATGGAAAAATATGAAACACAGAAGCAATTACATCCATACTCTATGTATTTTGCGGAGTGCATACGGCTCGTCTGTACAACAAGAACACCAGTAAATATTTGAAAGAGAAAACTGTGAACAAAAGGTGCCAGAACAGAAAATGTAAATGGTGATGACAGGCATTTATATAAGAAGCTGGGAAGGAAACAATGCAACTCCCTTACTGTTTCCAGTTTTTCTTTTTTGATACTATTTACTTTAGTTTCCAATACAGATGTCACACCCACTCGCCTTGCACCGGGAGCAGTCGAATCCCAAACAAAGAAGCTCGGCAGTAAAACCTATATGTCCAAAAAGTTCGTTCCAAGCATCTGCCAAAGTGTCAAAAAAGTTTGCTCCAAGCGGCTGCCAAATAAGCGTTATGTTCATTCTTGTTTCTCTTTTATCCTTCCACTTTCTTCTCATTTGTGGACTCATCTTTCTCCGATTACAGTCGAGGCTCAAACGGTGAAGTTTGATAGCAAGGCGAAAGGTAAAAAACACTTGCATTTTCTTGTTTCCAAGTGAGCGTCGTTGTCGAGTGGAAGCTGCCGAAGGCGGCCTTTAAGCGAGTTTTCATAGAATCTGAACACTAGCGACCAATAAATCTGTAAAAAAAATAATGCTGAAGAAAGAAAACAGTAATGCAAAGCAGACAACACAAAACATATCACAGCTTAGCTGGTTAAGACATGCATAAGGGCACGGTAGGCTGTGTACGATGGTTGAGAGGATGGGGGGTGGGGGGGATAGATTTATGTTTCTAGTCTTCAACAAAATTCATTGCATATACAGACACAATGTTCGCATATGCTACTAGATGATAATTACAGAAAGTTTCAGTGATAAAGAGAAAATGCAAGGGAATCAATCACGGTAGCATCAAGTGGAAACTGAAAAGCATAACAGAGCTATTTAACCCTAGAATGCTTACGTCAGGTTAATTTCCCTGTTCGGCGATTTATTTATTTGCTATTTTGTTATGATAAGAGCTTTGGAGCTGTCCTTCCCTATACCTTCAATCCACCCTACCCCCTACCTACATAGGTAGTGGTGTGGTTCATCTCGCATTTATCACCATGATATTTGGGTTTAATTTTTTTTTACCCGACAAAAGCATGTGTTACATTTTCTTATTTTTGTGTTTTCTTTTTTTTCCAGGTGTATAATTAGTATCTGATTAAATCAAAGAGACTAAAGGGTGAAAACAATCTAAAAGTCTAAATTGATAAAAAAGGTGTTTCACAGGTATAATGTGGATTAAGTGTTTTATACCCGACAAAAGCGTTTGTGTTACAATTTTTTTTTATTTTTGTTTTTTCTTTTTTTTTCAGGTGTATAATTAGTGTATGATTATATCAAAGAAACTAAAGTGTACAGAGACTAAAATAGACTAAACTGAAAGAAAATGTCGAAAAAAACAAAATTCTCCCGGCGAAAGCAGTACTGTGAGGATAATAACGTAAGCATTCTATGGTTAAATGCGTTGTAAGAATGGAACCATCTTCAAATAAATTTTAAAAACTATTATGACATAAGGTTTCAGAAAAAACTAATTTTCCTAAATTACCGTACTGGATAAGTTTCGGGTCAGACCTGTCTAGGTGTAGTAGAGAATAATTTCAAATGAAGACCATTATCCAGCTACCTTAAAATGAAACTACACTTTTTTCTCTCTCTCATTTACGGCATAGATGTGCCACTGCCTATCAAGAAATAGGCAGATATATATGCTACGCATACGAAGATGTTTACATCAATAAGTACAATATACTGCTCAGCTTTAAGATAATATTTATGTGGTGGACTCCAAACTTATTGGA
This sequence comes from Coenobita brevimanus, assembly GCF_032717465.1. Lineage (NCBI taxonomy): Eukaryota > Metazoa > Arthropoda > Malacostraca > Decapoda > Coenobitidae > Coenobita > Coenobita brevimanus. The sequence goes on from NC_136981.1 coordinate 21,684,561, forward strand.
AGATTTTTTTTTTTTTTTTTAGTCGGCCTGTTAAGATTTGGTAAGTTATGTATTTTTGAACTAGGGTACTTAACATCATTCATATGACCACCAACTGCAAGAGCAATGTGTTCCCACCAAAAGAGTATTTGCCGACACAACAGTATCAATAGTTATGTAAAAAAGGCAGATAATTACCTCAAGGGTTACCGAGTGTGGTATGTTCACTTCGTAGGCGGAACAAAAGAGATGCAGTACATAAATGTGTCTGGCTTGTCCAGAACAAGGAGTTGCTTTAATTTGTTTCCAGTGTCAGCCATTGCACGTAGTAATTCTCGTCAGATATTACTAATGTCATTTTCTTCATACTGTTAATACGATAACAGATAGGCTGTTACGGAATGTAAAGAGGTATTGGTAATCTACCATTGCCAAGGACATGTGTGGGCTGGTGACCGTCCCACACTAGTAAAATAAAAACAGAAAAAAAATAAAAAAAAATTCCCATTTTGATTCGAAAAGGTCCATACAGCACTTAATATTTACCATGAGTGGCTGTTAAACCATTATTTTATTCACATCTCTACAACACCAGGCACAGTGTCACTGCAACACCGGGCACTGTGTCACTCCAACACCAGGCATTGTGTCACTGCAACACCAGGCACTGTGTTACTGCAGCACCAGGCACTGTCACTGCAACACCAGGCACTGTGTTACTGCAGCACCAGGCACTGTCACTGCAACACCAGGCACTGTGTTACTGCAGCACCAGGCACTGTCACAGCAACAAGAGGCACTGTGTCACAGCAACACCAATTACTGTGTCACTGCAACACCAGGCGCTTTGTCACTGCAACACCTGACCCTCTCATTGTAACACCAGGCACACTGTAACTACGACACGAAACATTGTGCTACTGCAACACCAGACACTGAGTTACTGCAGCACGAGACACTGTTACTGCAACACCAGACATTGTGTTACTGCAGCACCAGACACTGTGTTACTGAAACAATGGACACTGTGTCACTAAAACACCAGGCATTGTATTTCAGCAATTCCAGACACTGTGTCACAGCAACACCAGGGGCTGTCATTGCGACACCAGGCACTGTGTTACTGCAACACCAGGCAATGTGTCATCGTGACAACATGCACAGTGTTATTACCACTGAGGCAGAAATGCATTAATAATCATCTTTGCCTCCAGCACCAACGCAAGTGATTAAAAATGCGAAGAAATGCAGGCTCCTGGTGAGGCGCCGCTCGAGTGAGACATTAATACATTCCAGTCTTCCTGCTGATGAATCTGTGTCGCGCTGGACAAGAGAGAGAGAGAGAGAGAGAGAGAGAGAGAGAGAGAGAGAGAGAGAGATCACTTAGTTGATGGACAAATAAACAACAGCTCAGCTCCACTCTGTATATTCTTTGAGAAAAATGTATGAAGCACACCTCTGTACAATCTGAACACATTTTATCAGCAGGACAATATGAACAAGAGCAATCAGAGACTGCACACCTCCGCCAAGGCTGAAAAATTCCCGATTGTCAACACCATGCAAAAGAATCACCCTATTGTTTGTACTTTTTTTATGTATTAGGAACCATATACTACATCTGTCATCACATATTATTTGAATTTTTATTTCGTGAACACGTACCTAGTGAACATGATATGAAAGACAGATAACATCCTTACTGCACTGACTCTTTAATAGTGTACAAATCATTACCAGGAACAAGAATAATGCAATGATTAGAAAATTTTAATTGAATGACTCTAACTTGGGTGTGTGGTAGATCTTATGAAGATGTTATCTTGCAATTTTTGTGCAAGCATTGTAAGCATTAGTTATTGATTTAGAAGCAGAAATGTTGAAATTGTCACTTTCCCGCAATGGTAGAGTATCATATATATATATATATATATATATATATATATATATATATATATATATATATATATATATATATATATATATATATATATATATGTACCCCCTCCACAATATGTCTACCCCGGATGTATATATGTCCCCCCAATGCATACATGCCCCCACTAAACTTGCTAGGTCAGCACCCTTTCCCACGCCTGAAGACGGCGTTATTGCATCAGTTCTTAGCAGACAGCCGACACGGGCAGACTGTTTTACTGTGAGCTTGTAATAAACTCCTTATCTAGCTGTTTGTACACGGAGTTTCTATCACCAAAGTATTGCAAGTTACATTTGGTAGCAGCGGTGTTTCGAACCATCACATTCTGACCGCCTCCTTGGATTTTTAGTGATACAACAAGATACACGACGCCTCGCATCTGCCAGCCTCGCCCCTCCTCCGTGCCTCAATACCTTGGCTCTGCTTTTCGAGTGTACCATTTTTCTCACCAGTGCTCACCTCTCAAACAACCGCACCCATACGCCTTGTTCCTGACCGCACGTGTCGCCGTCGCCGACCTACGCACCTGTTGCACCTGTTCCCAGCACCTGTTCCAGACTCATCATAGCTCCTGCCCCCACGGTGCCACTTATCACTGTCTGCCCGCTGCCTGCCCACCACCGTTCTCTGCATTTGCAACTCACCAGCTCTACACCTGCCTTGCGCCGACATCTGCCTCACCACCCACCACCGGCCTCCGCCGTCGCCCGCATCTGGTCTGCATTCCGGAGCCTCCTAAGACCGCCACTCCCTGCCGGTGATTCATCGCGGCGTCTCTTCTCCTCTCCCCAGCTGTCTCTCCACCGCCGCCCTGCCCCGTCGCCCCGCCCTGCCCCGCCGCCCCGCCCCGCCCCGCCCCGCCCCGCCCCGCCCCAGCCCAGCTACGCCCAGCCACCCTGCACGTCATCCATCTCGACACTCCCGTTTCTACTGTGTAACTATAGTATATCTTTCCTTTCTCTAGAAATTATCCTCGATTTTCTCTACAGATTGGTTATTGTAAATATTCCATCTCATTTCCATTACCCCGTTTTCATCTTCACCTACGTTATTTATTATCCATCTCATCCTTCGCATTTTATTTAAACCATTCATCCCCGCACCTTCATTCATTTTCACACCTAGTGTATTCCATTCTCTCATTGTTATTTATACATTTCCACCTACGTATCCATTTTCATCCTTTCATCTTCCATTGCCGCATTAACTGTCATCCTTTCCACGTCAACCGCTTACCACCAGCCCTCTCGACCCGGAAACATCACCTGCTCATACCCCGTCTGCCGACTCTAACACAATCACTCATTTACGAAGTGGCAAAGAGTACCACCGCCCTGTACCTGAGACTCCCGTTTCACTTCCCGCAGAATCACTTACTACCCGTCCTACCCTCGTAAATCCAGATACCTCCTCCTCTACTCCTGCCTCTACACTCCCTTCTTCTTCCTCTACTCCTTCCCCTGTCGTTCCCTCTCCTGCCTCCCTTCATACCCCGTCTTGCTCGCCCTTAACTGCCACTACCTTCTCTCTCTCCCACACCTCTCCTGCCGCCACTTCTGCACTTCCAGCCATGGCCAACCCACCACAGTCTATCTATCTTGACGATGCCAATCGTCCCAAATTTACCAGCCAGGACCCAACTTGGTCTGTCTATGATTTCCTCAGAGAAGTCGAAACCGAAATAAATAATAGACAAATTACCGAGGAATCGCTCAAAGTAGCTTACCTCCTTGGTCGCTTGCATCACGGTAAATCAGACATCGGATCCCCGATCCGTGCAGGACATTTCGATAGCATTCGTACCTTTGCTGATTTTCGTACGGAACTCATCAGCCTTTGTTGCCAGCATTCAAATACCACGTCTCTCATGGGATTCATTAATCTCCTAAACCAACTAGATGAGGACTTGCGCGTCCCAGCGCAATATGCCAAGCTCATGGCTGCAGCCATGAAAGCAACTAGTAGTGAGATGCTCCAATTACTGGTAGGCACGAAATGGTTTGAAGACAAGAATGACGTTCCAATGCTTTCACTCACCAACTTTGCTGACTTAATTGGTTAACTCAGATTCCTTCACTGGCTTACTCCTAAACAGCGAGAGCTAGCCTTGGAAATCGGTTTCAGTCCAGGAGATAAAATTATTCAGGTCACTAAAGCCATTCATGAAAGAACAGGTTCGAACTACACGCGTCAGGGCACCACCCAACCCTTGGCCTCCTCAGTCTGTCACACCTCCACTACCCCAGACCAATCTCGCTCCCGTCCCACCACACGTGGCAGACCTGCCACACATCGCTCTCCTACCGCAGGTCGTGATCAATCTAGCGCCCGACGAAACAGACAATCTTCGATTCTTTGCTGGTACTGTGGTCATCCTGGACATCGAGCATCCAGTTGCGACCGTACATACAGACGACCTCCCTCCCAAACCAGACAGCATACGCCTTCCCGCTCACGTTGTCCACACTGCAAATACCACAAATCAAGCACGACTCACACCACTGAGGAATGTCGTTACCTCAACTGCCCACAGTCGGGGGAAGCGCCGCACCCGTATCGGACCAATATCACGTAGAACCAGAAACCCAACTCCCCATCCGCCATGTAGGTCCCATAACATCCTCGGGTTTAGTCATTCTCGGAAGCAGTCATGACATACCAACGTCATTCTTCTTGGACACAGGATCAATAGTAAATCTCATCTCCGAAAATTCCTTACAAATTATTCATCGCCATCACAGCCACGTCAGTTTCCTAGAACCACCAGACATTTGCCTATGTGGTGTTAACGGCTCAGAGTTTAAGGTTAAGGGAAGAGTCACCCTTGAAGTCAAACTACACAGAGCTTTGCCCCCTATCCTCATTGAATTTCATGTCACTAATGACTTGCAGTATCCCGCAGATGCCCTTATTGGTTTCTTCACCATGGCACAACATTCCATTGCATTATTACCTGCTTGTGGTAGTATAGACATTTCTGGATTCCCGGTTTACACTATGGAATGTCCCCGTCCTGTTCTTACGATCAAATCAGTCCTTCAATTACCTCTGTCCCTATCACTACCAAAAAGTCCAACCCAGCCCAAACCACCACTCTCATCATCTGAGAATACAGAGATCATTCCTTTACTGACTGCGAGCAAGGACATAAATTCCTCAATGTCTTCTGATACATCATCTCAGCCCTCGCACATGGCTCTTACATCCTCTCTCAACAACACTATCGCTGACTCAGACATGTCTCAGTTACCTACCTCACAGTCTGAATGATCTTCTCCAACACGCAGAGACGAAACGTGCAGTAACGAATACGTGCACAATTTTGTTACCGCATGAGTTCACCAAAGTTTCTGTTTGTGTTGCCGGTGCGAAAGAAGGAGTGGATGTACTAACCCTACCTGAGACGTGTTGTGGGAATGGCTTGACTTATGAGTCAGCGTGGTGTACAGTCTTAGAGGACAGTTTATGCTACCTGTACTTGCTCAATGTCACAAATGCTCCACTAAAACTTAAAAGTGGTGTAAAGATTGGAGACTTCCCAGTATACCCAGCGGCCGTAAAGGTGTGCCAGGATTCCTCAATTCCTACTATTCAGACTGATGATACGCCAATCGGTGTATGTACTATTAACTCTACGGGATCTGCGCCGACGCATTCACCCGATATGCTCTCACATCTCACTTGCACAGATTTCCCAGAACATACGCCTCAACTCCTCGACCTTCTGACCTCGTACAGAAACGTGGTTGCCTTACCCGGTGAACCGATGGGTAGAACAGACCTTGTCAAACATACGATTGAACTACTCCCAGGAACTCAGCCGATTTACATACCAGCGTATCGATTGCCTCACAGCCAGAGAAAGCAAACAGATCAAATGGTACAGAACATGTTAGACCAGGACATTATTGAACCCTCCGTCAGTCCATGGAATAGCCCACTTTTCTTAGTACCAAAGAAGGACGGCAACCTTAGACCAGTAGTTGACTATCGTAAGGTCAATTCTGTCACCGTTCCAGACCGTTTCCCATTACCTGTCCTCACTGATTTGCTAGAATCCCTTGGTGACAATAACGTAGTCTTTTCATCTTTAGACCTCCTCAGCGGGTACTGGCAGGTCGAAATGGAAGAGTCCTCTCGCCCAGTTACAGCCTTTAGCACCCCTTCCGGACATTTTCAGTTTAAGAGACTCCCTTTTGGCCTGAGAAATGCTCCCTCCATGTTACATGCGACTTGTCCATTCAGTCTTCAGCGGTATGATGGGACACTCTCGTTTTGCTTACCTAGATGATATAATTGTTGTGAGTAAATCCATCCCTGATCATTTTACCAAACTCCAGCAAGTCTTTGAACGCCTCCAGCTCGCAGGCCTGAAAATCAATCTCAGTAAATGTGTCTTCCTGCGAAAGAAAATCAAATTCCTAGGCCATGTGGTAGATGCACAAGGCATTCATACTAATGAGGATAAAACTAAGGCAATCATTAACTTCCCAGAACCTACCACTACCGACGCTGTACGAAGTTTCCTGGGCCTCAGTGGCTATTATCGTCGCTTTATCCGGGATTACGCGAAGATCGCCGCTCCTCTGACCCACTTACTCAAGCAGAATGTGCCCTTTGTTTGGACTAACGACCAGTCACAGGCTTTCCAAAAGCTAAAGACAGCTCTTGTACATGCCCCTATTCTAGCGTTCCCTGATTATACCACACCCTTCCTTCTCTGCACAGATGCCTCAGGCACTGGACTCGGTGCCGTTTTGATGCAACTCGATGAAGCATCAAGGAAGCGCGTAATAGCGTATGCTAGTCGCACCCTTACAACCGCTGAACGTAACTACAGTGTCACAGATCTCGAAGCGCTAGCGGTAATCTGGTCCTTGAAACATTTCAGAGATATAGTCTATGGTTATCCAGTGCATATCCAAACAGACCACCTTCCACTATGTGATTTGTTCAAGAATCGCAACCTAACAGGTAGACTAGCTAGATGGTCTATCATCATCCAGGACTTTAATCCCACTTTTCAATATGTACCAGGCAAGTTGAATGTAGTCGCAGACGCACTCTCACGTCACGTAGCAGCAGCTATAACATCACTGCAGCCTGAAGTAACTGAAAATACTACACTAACATCAGAAGTTGTTCGAAACTTTCAACGCCAAGACCCCATGTGGTCTAAAGTCATTTATTTCCTAGAATCTGGCGATGCCTCGACCTTACCTACTCTGCCAGTATCACTAGATGAGTTCATGCTAGATGATGATCTCTTGTACAGGAAAACACTGCTAACAGGCAAAGATATGCCCAATCACGAAGTACGCCAACTTGTTGTCCCCACTGCCCTGGTACCAAAGGTTCTTCATATTGTTCATAATACTCCTCAAGCTTCCCATCCAGGTAAAGACCGATGCTTGCACCAAGCACGTCTCAAATACTATTGGCCAACCATGCACCGCGATATCAATGCCCACTGTGACTCTTGCCTCTCCTGCCACAAAGGATCAACCGGCTTACCAGCACCTCTCTTACAATACCCAATCCCATCACGACCATGGGAAACTGTCTCAATCGATCTCTTAAAACTACCTCTCACAGAATCTAGCGCTGAGTACTTGTTCGTAGCGGTCGACCACTTCTCCCGCTACTGTGTCCTCGTTCCCCTCTCCGACAAGACCGCGAAGAGCGTTGCCCATGCCTTTGTAGATCACGTAATTTGCTCGTTCAGTACCCCTCATACCATTCTTACTGACAACGGTACAGAGTTCAACAATAGCCTTCTAGATGAGATCTGTCGCCACTTTCATATCAGTAAGTGCAATGTCGTGCCTAACCATCCGGCTTCCAATGGCCTTGTAGAACGCCACAACCGAAAAATCTTAGAGTGCCTCAGACATCTAGGCTCCCATAGTTCGTCCTGGGATGACTGGATTCCCCAAGTGGCATCCTCCATCAATAGTTCCATCAATGCATCCATTGCTGAATCTCCCTTCTTCGTCCTCTTTGGTTTTGACAAGGACCTCCCATACTCTCTCTTATCCTCAAAGCCAGAACCCATCTACAACATGGATGATTATGTTAAACTAAAATTGGCCAACTTCCAGACAATCCACCAGTATGTCCAATCCACTTTGGCTTCCTCTCAGGAAGACATGCTGCAGCGCCAACATAAGTCCGCCTCTCCTATCACTATCAGTGTAGGCGATCTTGTCTTTGCTCATTCCCATACGCGTTCCTCTAAGTTGGATGACAAATTTACAGGGCCCCACCGCGTCCTCACTCAACAAGGCAACAAATTTCACCTCCAGGACCTGTCCACTAGGGACACTAGATGGGTCCACGTCGATGACTTAAAGCGAGCAGCCCGTGGCCTCGTGTTGGAAGAGTCACTTCCACAACCTCCTGCCCCCTCTTCCCCTCCTCCCATCCTTCAGTCTACCTAGTCTCCACCTATCGCTCAGTCTCCTTCATCTCCGTCTCCCCTTGCTCATTCATCAACCAATCAATATCGGTCCAAACTGCGCTCTGCCCATCAACCTCTTCACGACCTCCCCCATTAACTCTACCCTGATTTTCAAGGTACGATGTTAGCAATCTCCCTGCTGGCAGTGCTGACCCTCCTGGGGTCTGGGTCAGGTCAGGACGATGGTGGAGTACGTCCCGGGGCCTTGGTCGGCTCGGGAGGCGAGGTAATGCTTATCGACGACATCGCCTCTTTGCGCTACGATCTTGCGCCCCTGGCCGACGTAGCCATTGCCCTACCTGCCTACGCGCACCAGCTCCACGGAATCAGAAACCATCTCACGGCCCTCATGGGGACACACAACCCGAATGAGTATCTCTATAACCCTTTCCTCCCACTCTCCTGGCAATTGCAATACATAAGTAACAGATTCCCTGAAACCCAACTCAATGAAGTCACGTCCACTCTAAACAATTTCCCCGATATCTTACACCGCCACCTTTTAGATCTCAATGTTATCTCTCAGTTCTTCTACCTCAAAATGAACATGGATAATCTCCAACTGGCCTTTGACCCTCTCTTGTCTCAAGTCTCTGCCTTGGTTCGTATCCTGGTCGATGCTATCAATGGAGGTGTCACTGCCGACTTAGTACCTGTCTCTGCTCTCCGTTTTGTCCTGGAATGGGCTCACTCCACCTTCGGTCTCTCCCCAGTCCTCCCTTACTCCTCCCTTGAATAATATTATCCTGTTCTCGAAGCCACTCTTCTCACCACATACGGCGTCATCCATATTCCTCTCCGTTCTGCCATAACCTTTAACCTTTTCCACATCATTCCCTTCCTTTTCCGCCTTAACAACTCCTTGCTACAGGTATCTGTTCCTTCAGAATATTTCCTCCTCTCCCATGATCATCTTTCCGTTGCCTTCCTTTCTTCCACAGACCTCCAGCAATGTTCCTCCCTTACTCCGACCTCTCGTCTCTGTGCTGCCCACCTTTTCGCTATCTTCCCTAGCAGTGCTACACCCTGTGAGTCTGCTTTAATTCGCAACCATTCTATCTACTCGGCCTGTTCTTTTGTCCCAGCTCCTGACCTCCCGGTCCACCATGCTCACCTCAACCATGTCCAGTACTTCTTTTTTGCTGTTCCCATCTCTGTCACAGTCATGTGTCCTGGTTCTTCCGTTTGTTCCGTCCCCGCCAGTGGTCTCTACAACACACCTGACTATTGTACCGTCAAATCAGAGTCCGTCATCACTTACGCCACTTGCTATCACCAAGCTGTTCGTCAACACTCCTATGACATCTTTCAACCAATCGACATGCCTTCAACCCTACCATCTGCCAATATTACCATCACCTCCCCTCACTTGCGCATGCTCACCTTCCTCAATGACAGTGATTTCATTATGGATCAATTTTCTCTGGCCTTCAGCCGTTCATGGGTTCATCCAACAGTTGTGTTTTCCTCTGTGGTTATCGCTTTCATAGGTTTTCTACTCATCATCTGTGCAGTGCATTGTTGTGTCAGAAAAATGGAACGTCGACTCCAGGAAATCAGAGTCGCTACAGGCATAGTACGCCCTACACACGACGTAGAAACTCCCCGTACTTAGTGCCCTCGCCTTCCGTGACTACCATTGCCATCTAACAATTAACCAAACTGTGAACGGCACTCTGCCTCCTAGACAATGATGGTATTTCTTTCATGCATTACTGAGTGCCAGTGTATCCTACAGAAAATACAAAAAAAAAAAAAACATGAAGGAAGAACAACACTAGAACTCTCATATCTACTCCTTGTTTATCATGTATCAAACTATTATTGTGTAATTCCCATTATGTTTATATATACCTTCGACCCTTACTGGATTTGTACCTATTATTCCTTGTATATCTTATATGTATATATCCTTCTAATTCCCTCCCCTCAACATGGCCATGTCTCCCCTACTGCCCCTGTATCATACTTGTCCCTTGTACAAACCTCCCGGTCCTGCCTTATTCCTATAATCAAACACCATTTAACTCCCGGTGTCAGGAGACCCCGTCTCCGCTACCCAGGGGAGTAGTGTACCCCCTCCACAATATGTCTATCCCCAATGTATATATGTCCCCCCCCAATGCATACATGCCCCCACTAAACTTGCTAGGTCAGCACCCTTTCCCACGCCTGAAGACGGCGTTATTGCATCAGTTCTTAGCAGACAGCCGACACGGGCAAACTGTTTTACTGTGAGCTTGTAATAAACTCCTTATCTAGCTATTTGTACACGGAGTTTCTATCACCAAAGTATTGCAAGTTACATATATATATATATATATATATATATATATATATATATATATATATATATATATATATATATATATATATATATATATATATATATATACTGTATATATATATATATATATATATATATATATATATATATATATATATATATATATATATATATATATATATATATATATATATATATATATATATATATGTTACGAGGTTTCCGCCGGCATAGATCATGGGTGCCAGGCGAAATCGGGCTTGAACCTGTGCTAGAGGGTACAGGGCATTGCAGTTTCCAGGTTGCCACTGCTTCCCAATAGAGAGGGGCCCGAACCTGGGAGTAGCGCCCCAGGAGGCTGCCCTATCAGTGGGTGTATAATGGCGGGACAGTTGTAGTGCCAAATGGAGCTTGGAGGCTGTACCTGCAGCCGTCCTGGCAGGGCGCCCCGAGGCCACTACCACAGCCACTGGTAAGCTGGTGGGCTAGGGGTCCCAGATCCATTGCCTGGACCTGGGTCTGTGCAGTGAGTGGGACCTGTGGTATGTCTACCGCCATTATTAATACTATGACCAAATACAAGAATCAGTTCCAAAGTAAACCTGAAGACAGTTAATCTCCCAGGGCAATGAGAGTGGGTTCATGGAATGTGGGAAGTTTTGAGAGGAAGAGCTGGGGAAGTTGTTGAGGCATTTAGTAGGAGGTGGGTGGATGTGGTATGTTTGCAGGAGATCCGGTACAGGGGTTGATCAGCCAGAAAGATTGTTGGGAAGGATTGTTACTATAAGTTGTTTTGGTAGGGGGAGGACAGATGGGTATGGAGGTGTTGGTGTGATAGTTGCAGAGAAATGGGTGGAATATGTTATGAATGTTATGACAGTAAGTGGTAGGATATTGGTAGTGAAAATTCTGGTCAGTGGAATGATAACTGCAATCATATTAGCATATGCTCCACAGGCAGGCTTTGATGAAGTGGAGAAAGATAGATTTTGGGATGACTTAAAGCGTGTAGTGGATGGTATGTGGGATGATGAGATAGTGGTTATGAGAGGGGACTTAAATGGTCATGTAGGTGGGGCAGCTCAAGGTTATCAAGGAGTACTTGAGGGATGTGCATATGGTATAAGGAATGCGGAAGAGGAAAGGATACTCGAGTCTGGGGAGGCAACGAACATGATTGTGTGCAATGCACATTTTAGGAAAAGAGAGAGTAGTTTAATTATGTATGAGTCTGGGGGAAATAGCAGTCAGATAAATTATTTTCTGGTTAGAAGGGCTGACATGAGGTTAGTGAGGGATGTTAAAGTTATAGGAAGTGAGGAGTGTGTGCAGCAGCACAAACTACTGATTTGTGATATGGTCCTTAAGAAACTAGTGATGAGAAAGAGGACTTATGTACCTAGGAGCACAATATGGAAGCTGAACAGGGAGCCGTAGACAGAGGCATTAATGAACAGTACAGAGCCCTCAAGAACCACCTCTTGAGAGTTACTAATGTAATATGCGGTTGGACTGGAGGCCCACCAAGACATAAAGTAACTTGGTGGTGGGATGAGGGAGTAGAAGCTGCAGTTAAGAAGAAAAGAAGGCTTTTCCGTGATTGGAAGAAGGATGTTATCAAAGTGGAATACTTGGCTGCCCAGCGTAGGGCTCAAAGAGAGATATACAGGGCGAAGTCTGAGTCACAAAGACTTCTACTTGATAACCTAAATCATGGGGAAAGGAAAAGTATGATATTTAAGGTGGCAAATCAGATGAAGAGGGATAATTTGGATATTATAGGTGAGCAGTGTGTGAAGAGCAATGAAGGAAGGGTAGTGGTGAACAGTGGGGATATTAAAGATGCATGGAGAGAGCATTATAACCGGTTGTTGAATGAGGAGTTTGACTGGGACAGGGAAGGTTTGGAGCCAGCAGATCCAGTGTTTGGCCCTTGGTCTTTGATTGATGCTGCTACTGTGAGTGAGGCAATAGGCAAGATGCAGGTGTGAAAGGCAGCAGGTGTGTCGGGGATGACTGCCGAAATGTTGAAGGCTTCAGGAGATATAGGGGTGAGGTTAGTCACTGACCTGATAAATATGATTATATATGAGTGTGTTGTCCCAGATGATTGGTTGAAGAGTGTAACTGTAAATGTGTGTAAAGGGATGGATGATGCCCTGGAAAGAGGAAATTATAGAGGTATACCGTAAAGCTTTTAGATCAGATAATGAAGGTAATAGAGAGAGTTCTAGAAGGTATGATTAGAGAAAGAGTGAATATTGATGAGATGCAGTTTGGGTTTATGCCAGGTTGGGGGACCACTGATGCCATATTCGTTGTTCGACAGCTTCAAGAAAAATATATAGGGAAGAAAAGGGATCTGTATTTTGTTTTTGATGATTTGGAAAAGGCCTTTGACAGAGTCCCTAGAGAGGTGATGATGTGGGCAATGAGAAAGTTTGGCTTCGAGGAGTGGTTGGTTAGGGTGGTTATGGCCATGTACGTGGGTGCTCGCACCCAGGTAAGAGTGAATGGAGATATGAGTGATGAGCAGGCTTGGAGTAATTACATATGCTTTCAGTCAATTACAATTACAATTAGAATTACTTGCCCATTATTACATTACAGTTACAAATACAATTACAGGGAAGGAAAAATATGACAAATACAATTACAATTACTCAGTTTTAATACTTCCAAATTACAATTGCAATTACAATTACAACCTAGTTTGTGTTCAATTATATTTCAGTTACTTATACACAGGTAAACAAAAATAAATTGCAGATTACTCAAAACATTTATACACTTTTTTTTTTTTTTTTTTTAAGGATCATCTAACAATACTGTCTCGTGTAACATGTTTACTTCAGAGCATATCCAGCCTTCTCTCTCTCTCTCTCTCTCTCTCTCTCTTTGTTCAGTATATCATACTGTATACGTTTATCAAAGTATTTGTGTGATGTAATTATAATTGTTCTTCTCCTAAATGCTCAATTACAATTACAATTACTATAATACTTAAAAACACAATTACAATTACGATTATAATTACAAATCATTAGAAATAACGAATTACAATTACAATTAAAATTATCTTAAAAATGTGTAATTAATTATATTTCAATTAAATTACAATTACAATTACTCCAAGCCTGGTGATGAGTTTCCGTGAACGTCGGTGTGCATCAGGGGTCAGTTATGAGTCCCATGTTGTTTATCATGGTGCTTAAGGCCCTCTCACGTGACTTCAGAAACGGACTCCAGTGGGAGATGTTGTATGCTGATGATTTGGTGTTGACTGCAGAAAATGAAAGGGAGGTGGATGAAGGATTTAGGAAGTGGAGAGATGGTATGGGGCACAAAGGCTTAAGGGTAAATGCAGATAAAAAAAAAAAAAACAAACAGTGATATCTAGGGTTGGTGGCGGTACTGTCAAAGTTGAGGGAGAGTGGCCATGTGTACGGTAGTTTGCCTCAAGGGCGTGGGAAGTAATTCCATCTTGTGTAGTGTTTGTGATAAATGGGTGCACAAGACATGTAGTGGCATCAGAAGCAGACTGCAAGATAATGCTGATTTTATGTGTGTGGCGTGTCAGGGAGAGCAGGTGGAGATTGTCAGGCATGATAGGATTGAACTTGCTGGTGAGTCTCTTGAGTGTGAAGAAGAGCTTTGCTATTTAGGAGACATGTTGTGTGCTGGAGGTGGGGGTGGAGCTAGCTCTGTGGCTTGGGTGAGAAGCAGTTGGAAGAAGTTCAGGGAGCTGTTGCCTCTCCTGACATTGAGAGGACTCTTCCTATGTGCTAGGGGGTCTTTGTATGCGGCGACCATTAAGAGTGTAATCCTGTGTGGTAGTGAAACCTGGGCAGTAAAGGAGGAGGATATTCACAGGCTCAGACATACAGAAATGACAATGATTAGGTCGATGTGCAGTGCGTCCCTGTGTGCAAGGCCTGGGGGGGCCGGGTTTACGATGGAAGAGTTGAGAGGTAGGATGAGACTGGAGTGTATTGGTGTTGTGATGAGGAGAGGTAGATTGAGATGATTTGGGCGTGTGGAGAGGATGGGGGATGATAATTGGGTGCAGAAGGTGTGAAGTGTTAATATTGGGGGTGGGATTGTGAGGGATAGATCGAGAAAGACGTGGGACGAGGTCATTAAGTGTGACCTCAGGGTTAAGGGACTGAACAGGGAGGCTGCAATAGATCGTGCAGCATGGAGAGCCGCCATTAGGTGACCAAGGCCGATACATGCAAGCATGTTCGAGCCTTCAAAAACGGAAACGACTAGAATTATATATATATATATATATATATATATATATATATATATATATATATATATATATATTGGATTGTTACTCTGTGTTGGACAACTCCTCACTGAGTGATAAGCCAAATGAATTCCTGTAAACTAGGAAATCATTTAAAATGTTGGGTGGTAACAATAAAACCAACCAACACGTGTTCCCTACGTGTCAACATGTGGTTTGGCGGAAGATTAGTGCCCCTCCCCGGAAAACAAATAATTACAAATACAAACAAGTAGCCACGAATCAGGACAGACCAAAAGGTGACGGCCAACGACCGGACAAAGAACATGGTTTGGGATGCAGCGTGGAATGTAAGGGGTGTGAATGATGAGGGGAAAGAGAAAGAGATTGTTCAGGTGCTTGAGGGTGCAAAAATGGACATATGTGGATTAACTGACACTAAATTGATGATGAGAATTTGAGAGTGTGGAAATATCGATGGGTTATAAGCGGGGGAGTAGGTGAAAATTAGACGGCAAAAGAGGGTGTATGTATTGTAATATGCAAGAGATGGAAAGAGAATATAAGAAACTATGGATCAGTTGGTTCAATGATTGTGTGGGTAAGATTGAAAGTGGCAATGCAAAAGTGGGCGATTGTGTGTTTGTGTATGCGCCATAGAAAGATCGTGTCGGCAGAGCGAAAGAAGAGTTCTGGACAAATGTGGAAGTGTGCATGGAAAAGTTTGACAGGAATCAGTGAGTGTTTTTGATTGGAGATATGAATTGAAAAGAAAGGAATGTGAAGGTGGATGGAATAGTTGATGAGTGGGGTGTGCCTGCAGAAGCGGATGAGAATGGCAGTGCTGTAGTGCACATTTGTACAGGGAGGTGGTTGGTGATAGCCAATACCCTATTTAGGCACAAAATGATCCACAGGTATAAGTGGCGCGTAACGAGAAAGGTGGCTTCATTCAGCTGAACTGAATGAACGGAAGGCAGTAACTGGTAATGTGTATCTTGAAGAGAGAATGAGAAGGTATATAATGGATGCAAGAGCATACATAGGGTGGGGGAGCGGGCTTTGTGACCAGCACTTGGTGGTGGTGAAAGACAAGGCTCATGTGCATTGGAGGAATATAAGGAGGAGAGGATAGGTGGATGTAGTCCATACAAGGACGGTAAAAAGGTTGCTAGAGGATGGGAAAAGGCAGACTATAAGAAAGAAGTGGAGGAACGATATACGTAAAAATTATTTGGAGGAAATTGGGGAGGTGGAAGGTACGTGCAAGATATTCACAGAAGAAACCTGTGCAGCATGTGAGGTGGTGTGTGGGGTGAAGAGAAGACGAAAGAGGATACAAGGAACAGCATGGTGGAATGAAGAGGTGAGATAAGCTGTGGCACAAAAGTAAAAAGCATATTATAATGAGTGGATGGGAAGCAGGGCCATGGAGGAATTTAAGAGGAAAAGGAAAGAGTAATATGTTGAAAGGAAGAGATAGGTGATAAGATTAGTAAGAGAGTGTAAGAAGAGATTGGATGAGGAATTTGAAATGATTTTGAGTGCAGAGTGCAGGAACTGTAAGACAAAGTTCTTGAAGCAGGTAAAGAGTGTTAGATGGAGTGATAAAGAATGTAGTAGGGGAGTGAAAGATAAAAATGTTAGATTGATGGTGGAGAAGGAGAAAAAGTGGGAAGAAGGAGAGAACTCTTCAAGGAACTGTTAAACATAGAGCATGAAAGTAACGAGAGTGGAAATGGCTGGGGAATGGCTGGGGGAAATAGGGTGGTGAGAGGGGAGGAAGAAATCAGTAGGATGGAATTAGTCTGAACAATGAAGAAACTCAAAATGGGGAAAGCCCAAGGAATTGATGGAGTAAGTGGTGAAATGATAAAGCATGCGGGTGAGATAGTAGTAGAGTAGATATGGAAGATCTGCAGATTGGCCTGGGAGGAAGGTGTGGTCCTGGAGGACTGGAAGTCACGTATAATTATTCAACTGTACAAAGGAAATGGCGAAAGAGAAGTGTGTGGTAATCATAGCGGCATTTGTCTTCTTAGTGTAATAGGAAAAATGTATGGTAGGATACTTATTGACAGAGTTGGCGAAATAATAGAGGAATTAGTTGGATAAGAACAGAGAGGTTTTAGGAAGGGATGAGGTTGTGTAGATCAGATATCCATCCTTAGGTATTTGGTGGAAAAGTGTCTAGAGAAGGGAAAGATGTTGTATGTGGCCTTCATGGATTTGGAGAAAGCATATGACAGAGTGGATAGACAAGGAATATAGAAAATGGTAAGAGTATATGGAGAAAATGTGAAGTTACTGAATGCCATGAAGAGTATGTATGAAGGTAGTAAAGCTGCAGTGCATGTGGGTAGTGAACTAAGTGATTTTGACCAGGGATGTGCCACGTCTCCATGGTTGTTTAATCAGTATATGGGGTGGGGGGTGGTTATAAAAGAGGTTCAAGGTAAAACAGTGTATGATGGAGCGACCCTAATGAGAGAGGGCAGCGCTTGGAAGCTTCCTGTATTGTGGTTTGTGGATGATACTCTATTGTTAAGTGAAGTTCGAAGGGGAGCTGCAAGGTTTGTGATTTGGTGTGGGAGAACGTGTAAAAAAACGGAATCTAAAGGTGGATGTATGGTAAAGTTACAGTCTTCAAACGAAGTGAAGTCACCGATCTACAGTGAGGTTAGATGATGAAGACATGGAAAATGTGAGTGCATTTAAGTACTTGGGTTGTGTGAGGAGTAAGGATGGAAGTTTGGATGATGAAATGCTTGAAGTGGTACGAGAAGGAAAAAAGGTTATTGGTTCTTTGAAACCAGTGATAACTTATCACTGCTTAGCTCCCTTTTACTTTTCACTGATAAGTAAAAGGGAGCTGAGCATTGAAGTAAAAAAGTCACTGCACGATAGTACTGTGATACCAACTCTAACGTATGGAAGTGAAGCTTGGACCTTGCTGGAAGAAATCAAGGGCTGTGGAAGTGAGTTACATGAGAGGAGCATATGGGGTTGAATAGAGAGACATACTGGCAAATGACTAAGTGAATGAGCATCGTGCTGTGGATGTGGATATGACTGAAACCGTTAGAAGGAATACAGTGAGATGGTTTGGCAATGTGGAGAGGGTGGAGAGCGAGAGACTAACTGGTGTATGTGAGTGAGGTGGAGGGGAGGAGAGGGAGAGGGAGAGGGAGGCCGAGGATGAGATGAATTGATGGAGTGGAGAGATATCTGAGAAAGGGGGTTGTAAGCAGCGATGAGGGCAATGAAATGGCAGGGGCCAAGGCTACGGCTTTCCAGTCATTCTCTGACTAAATATAGCTGCTCTGTTTACTTATCCTATAATTCTACTGACTATCAAAAATTTCTTCGACTATCTTACTTCTACAATGGAACACATTCTATCCATTTCTCCGTTCTCTGAAATCTCCATTCTGGGAGATTTTCAATGTTCACCACCACCTGTGGCTCTCCTCTCCATTCACTGATCCACCTGGTGAACAAGCCAACATCTTTTCTATCCTTATTGACCTAGAGCAGCTTGTCTAGCACCCTACCCGTATCCCTGACCGCCTTGGAGAGACCTCCAACATACTTAACCTCTTCCTTACAACTAATCCTGCTGCTTACATTGTTAATCTTTTCTCTCTGTTGGGCTCCTCCGATCACAACCTTATTACCTTAACTTGTCCTATCGCTCCGCTACGGCCTGTGGACCCCCCAGAGAAACGTCTGTGGCACTTTGGAGCTGCGGATTGGGAGACTTTCAGGCAGTACTTCTTTGATTTTCCCTGGAATGATTATTGCTCCATGGCCGGCAGCCATCTGAGTGTGCCTTGAGCATCATGGAGGTTATTCTCTCAGGCATGGAAGCATACATTTCTTTCTCATATCCTTTGACTAATGCAAGAAAGCCTTGGTTTAATCACACTTGTTCTAATGTTGTCCGCAACAAGGAGAGGGCCTATAAAAGGTACCAGAGCCAACCTACCCCTGAGTCACATCTTTTTTATGTTTCTGCCCGGAATCGTGCTAAGTCTTCTTTTCGCTCTGCTAAAAATAATTTCATCCATACTAAATGCTCTCAACTCTCCAACTCGAATTCTTCCCACTCCTTCTGGCACCTTGCCAAAAACATTTCTAACAACTTTACCTCATCATCCTTCCCTTCTCTCTTCTACTCTGATGCTTCTGTAGCTATTTCTTCTATTAATAAAGCATATCTCTTTGCTCAGATTTTCTCCTCCAATTCCACCTTAGACGATTCCGGTGCTGTTCCTCCTTCACTTCCCCCCTCTGACTTCCTCATGGGTGACATTAAAATTTCTTCATCTGATGTATTTACTGCCATCACAGGCCTCAGTACGAACAAGGCATATGGGCCTGATGGAGTCCCTCCTGTTGTCCTCAAGAACTGTGCTGCTGTGCTTACACCCTGCCTAGGCAAACTCTTTTGCCTTTGTCTATCAGCTTGTACCTTTCCTTCTTGCCGGAAGCTTGCTCTCATTCAGCCACTCCCAAAGAAGGGTGACCATTCCCAACCCTCTAACTATCGTCCAATTGCTTTAACATCCTGTATCTCAAAAGTTTTCGAGTCAATTCTTAATAAAAAAATTGTTAAAGCATCTTTCCTAACACAACCTTTATTCTGATCGTCAGTATGGATTCCGTCAGGGACGCTCCATTGGCGATCTTCTCATCTACCTTTCAGACTCCTGGTCATCCTTCTTTCGGGACTTTGGCGAAAGCTTTGCCATTGCACTTGACATCTCAAAGGCTTTCGATTGAGTCTGACATAAACCTTTATTTTCCAAACTGCCCTCTTACGGTTTCTATCCTTCTATCTGTGCCTTCATCTATTGCTTCCTTTCTGGTCTTTTTATAGCCGCTGTTGTAGAAGGCCATCGTTCTTCTCCAAGATCTATCAATAGTGGCGTTCCTCAGGGCTCTGTTCTATCACCAACTCTCTTCCCTTTATTCATCAATGACCTTCTAATCTGTACATCTAACCGTATCCACTCGTATGCTGATGACTCCACTCTTCACCTTTCCATTCGGTTCCAGCAACGTCCATCTCAGCAGTTACTTCAACAAACAAGGCATGAGGCTATGGCACACCTAACGTCTGACTTGGCTCGTATCTCTGACTTGGGCAAAAATAATCTTGTTGTTTTTAATGCATCTAAGACTCAGTTCTTACACCTATCAACCTTTCAGAATCTTCCACAGGTGTACCCACTAGTGTTTAGTAATATTCAGCTTAATCCTGCATCATCCTTGAACATGCTTGGGGTTTCATTCACTCAGGATTTATCTTGGAAAGAACATATTACATCTCTTGTAAAATCTGCTTTCAAGAGATTAGCTGTACTAAGCCGACTCCGTTCCTTCTTTACTCCTGCATAATTGTTGACTCTATACACGGGTTTTATCCGCCCCTGGGTAGAGTACAACTCTCATGTGTGGGGAGGTTCCCCACATAAATCTCTTTTCAATGGGGTTGAGTCAAAGGCTTTTCGTCTCACTAACTCTCCCCCTCTTTCTGGCTCCCTTCAACCTTTGTCTCTTCGCCTCACTGTTGCATCTTTATCTCTTTTCTATTGGTACTTCAATGGTCACGGCTTCTCTGAACCGTCTGCTTGCATTCCTCCACCTCTACGACGGAAGCGTAGCACCCGTCTAGCAGCAAACTCTCATCCCTTTTCTGCCTAATTCTCTAATGAAAGAGTTAACCGTTACTCCCAATCCTTCCTTTATGCAACAAGTCATCTCTGGAACTGTCTCCCTCTGTCTGTATTTCCTGCTAGCTATGATCTCCAGTCTTTCAAACGCAGTGTGTCCAGGCATCTCGAAATGATCGGATCTTGAATTTGTCTTTCTCTTGTATTTTGATTTTCTCTTGGAAGGAACAGTTATTGCGGGCTCGAGGACTCTGGTTCTTTCTTCGTAGCATAAAAAATAAATAAATTAATAAGAATTGTTTCTAGCCATCCCTTACTTGATTAAGGCGTCTGGCTATGTATAAATACACCCAAGGGTAGAGTTTTTTGGTTTTTGTTTTTCGAATATTTGCATACTTCCGTTCATGTCGCTGAACAGTTCCCGACAAAAAGTCTCTTGACACTTCCAGCAGTATCTATCGACTTCTGAAAGGTGGCAGTTTCACATGAGGGTATCACGCGTGTCGCCAGGATATGGTTGTAAACACTATTTTGACTAACGAATTGCATAATTAAGTCCTTTATGGTGCAAGAATGATAAAAATCGAATGGTTCTTAAGTTGATATCGCATATCTGATGTATAAAATTCCCAAAGGGAAGAGTTTAGGCACGGTAATAGTTATATTATAATTTTTAGTGCAGAAGTGCCGGTTGGTGATCAGTCCTTCGTGTACAGTGTCTTTACATTGTGAGCGGCTGCCGGAAAAGCGAGGCTGATGATGAGTGGCTTCGTTGTGGCCCCGTAATGATGTTAGTACAGCCAGGACACATACTAGTAATCCTGAAAAGACAGTGCCTTCATTACCTGGATTTTGATGATGACAACAAAGCGGGAGTCTTACATCATAATTCGTTATAATAAATGCTTTGAACTACATACATCACAAGGGCATGAAGCTTCCAGTTCATACTGAACTATGAAGTGGAGTTTCCGCCATTCCTTTTCCGTGCACTTGCACTACACTAAATCCCTGCCTATTGTAAAATGGTCTGTATTCTAGTGTCCTACTGCACCTCTGTCTTGCCAACTTATTACTCCCGCCTTCGAGAGACGAGAACGGGTGTTATGTTTTGATCTGCGATATTGTGTGTGTGTGTGTGTGTGTGTGTGTGTGTGTGTGTGTGTGTTTTAACAAAAGGAACTTAGTTACTGTTTATACAATTTTAGCCAAATTTGGTGGCAGGATACAGGGTCAGGCAGTAAGTAAACCCAAAGTTTTTCAGGCAAGTAGTTAAAAGTCAGAAGTCACGGGGTTAGGTCATAGTGGTTAAGAATTTTTAATTAAGAGAAATCTTGCAGGCAACATTGTTAAATTCAGCGGCATGTCTAACAGAGTAGCATGTATTATACTTAAACTATGCAAAAAATACACCCTGAAAGTAATACCTATATGCACCCTCTTCTCAAAGTTCAGATGACGAAACAGAAACACTTAATGAAGACCTCTTTCAGATTATGAGAGCAGATAATACCAGGTATACGATACTCATCGGAGACTCCAATGCAACACTTTTAAAATCGAAAAATGGAATGCACGTACGAGAACACTCGGAGCAGGAGAGAGAAATAACAGGTGAAAGAGTAATTTTTTTTTAAATGTGTTACAAAAGAATGACGAACACATTCTTTACAAAAAAAAAAAAAAAAAAAGAACAGGGAGAAAATGAAACTGGAGGAATCCAAATGAAGAAACAACGAATGACACTGACTTCATTACAGCAGATAAGAACAACAATACCAATAATGCCACAGTTATCAACAAAGCAAATATAGGAGGTGACCATAAAATGGTAGGATATACATCCAGATTAAGTTTCGGAACTGAAAGAAAGAAGTCGATTAAAAGCAAAAGGCTATGCTCACTAAAAGAAAGCGAGAACAAAGCTAACTTTCATTTCGAAATAAAGAAACGATTTCAGGCTCTTATTCATGCTGAGTATGGAATTATCGAGCTGAATGATAGACTAACAAATATGTTAAGGGAATCATGGTAGGGAGTGGGGAAAGCTACAGACTCAAAGGTAACAGTCATTCAAAAATTACCCTTGAGCTCATGAAAAGAAGAAAGATGAAAGTTAAAACAAAGGATGATGAAACAGAAAGAGCAGAATTAAAGAAATTATTAACGAAAGACACTGACAAGAAAAAAACAAAGAAACATGTACGAGATCAAAGAAACCATCACAGAAGGAAAAATTCTGAAACAGGTTCAAAGCAAACTGGCACTGGGAGGCAACAAATTATATTACTGAAAGGCAAAAATGACGAATTCAGTAAGTGCAGAGACAATGTGGTAAAGAAAATTGAATAATAATAAAAAATAAAAAAAAACTGTATGCATCGAAGACAATAGCACCGATAGTTAGTCTTTCAACTGACACAAGTGAATTGCAAAAGATGAAGTACATTTATGTCTTAAAAATATGACAAGATGAAAGGCCCCGGGGAGAAGATGGAATATAGGCGATTTACTGATAGATGAAGGAGTAAAAGTTCAAAACCAACTAGCCCACTTGTTTATTCAGTGTATAAAAGAGAAGAAAATTCCCAAAATATGGTGTAATGCAATATTTATTTTATTTTACAAGAAGGGCGAATCAAAAGATCTTAGTAACTATGGACCTATTAGTTTATTACCAGAAATTTACAAACTCTTCTCTCAGGTCCTTACGAGCAGAACATCAAATATGGAAGAACACCAACCTCGAGAACAGGCAGGTTATCAAACTGGGTATTCGACTACTGACCATCTACACACACTGAGTCAGTTAACTGAGAAAACTATAGAATAATATAAACCACACTGCTTACGTTTTGTCAGAAATGGAAAGGTTTTCGACTCAGTGGAACACATAGCACTGATAAATTCATCGCGGTAACAAGGAGTAATTGCGATCATTGTAAAACAACTCCAATAAATATACAGTACTTAGAGGGAACTGGAATTTTTACATGGCATTAAGACTCAGAAAAAATTAAGACTAAGAAAGGCGTGTATCATGGAGATACAGTTTCACCAAAATTTATTACAGCATGCCTTGAAAGTACTTTCAGGATGGTGGTATGGGGGAACGACGCAGTAAACATAGATGGAGAAAACCCAAACCATTTAAGATTTGTAAATTTCATTGTCCTAATTTCAGAAACAGATGCAATATTACAAATGTTAAATGACCTACATAAAGTCGCAAAGTAAGCTTAAAGAAGAATCGGAGTAAAACTAGTATTTAATTCACGTACACCAAAGAGCGTCATCAAAATCAGTGAAGAAATTCTTGAAGAAATTGAGGAGTACAATTGCTAAGGGCAAATACTAAGATAACGGAAGACCACGGTAATGAAATAAAAAGACGCATTACAACTGGATGAAAAGCTTGTGATAAACATAGACATCATGAAAAGTAGCTTGACAGTAAGTATTAAACAAAAAATACATGTAAAATGAATGTATAATTCCAGCTATGACGTACGGTTGCGAGACCTGCAAACTTGACAACATTAACAGAAAGCAAACTAATCCGTTCTCAAAGAGCCATGGAAAGGTCAGTGTTGAGAATATTTTTGAAGAAACAGGAAAAGACCAACTATACTCGGTTCCACGGAGTCTGACCCACTGATTTTGCCAGCCGAGGACAGGTGGATTTGGTAACACTGCTTGATGTACTCAGGCGGTGATTAGTGGATTTCAGTTGTGTTTGAACAGGCACCAAATTGACTTTGTACTCCAACCAAGTCCCTCATTGATTTGTAAAATACCGGAATATACAGATACAAATTAAAGCAATGATATCTTTAATGATAAATATGTGCCTCTTAAATTACTACAGATAAACCTGAACGACAATGATAACAAAACTAAGTAAAGTCACGACTGGATGCATACGAACACAGGACTGTGGCGGGAATTCAGACGTTCATAGCAAGGTGGTTCCGAGGTCCTGTGAGGGCACGAATGGTTTTCCTACCACTACTACACAGTGTCACAGTCTACAGTCTACACCATGCCCTTCATTACCTCATCTGCTAATATACAACCTGACCCTAGATACGCTTTGCTTCTAATAATTATGATTTGTGTGTGTGCGCGCACACACACACACACACACACACACACACACACCTCACTGGGTCAATACATGCTATTCTCAATATATATAGTGTACATACACATTTTCATTACTTTCCTAGGTAACAGTAGCTTTAAAAATCTGCATTTGTTTGTATTCACAGTCAGATTCAGTAAAATTATTTCTTACATGAATAAGTTTGGTGTTTGATTTTCCCTAACATTTTCGTATCATGAGAGACATACAGACAGACGGACACCCTATCCCTGGCCACCATGCTCCCTCTCCTCAAGCATGTATCTCTATCCCCTCGACAGAGAGCCGGGAAAGTAACGGATTACATCACTGTAGCATGAACCGAATTTTTGTTAATGATGGAAGAAAGGAAAGTAAGATAAAAGCAAACCCCATGAGAAAATAATAGATGAACTCTGCTGCTATAATAAAAACCGCGTGCAATGTGAACGAAATCAAAGATAATGAAATGAATTCAAACAAATAAATCAGGCGCTGATTCTTGTCCGTATGCATCCAGTCGTGACTTTACTTAGTTTTGCTATCATTGTCGTTCAGGTTTATCTGTAGTAATTTAAGAGGCACATATTTATCATTAAAGATATCATTGCTTTAATTTGTATCTGTATATTCCGGTATTTTACATATCAATGAGGGCCTTGGTTGGAGTACAAAGTCAATTTGGTGACTGTTCAAACACAGTTGAAATCCACCAATCACTGCCCGAGTACATCGCGCAGTGTTACCAAATCCACCTGTCCTCGGCTGGCAATATCAGTGCGTCAGACTCCGTGGAACCGAGTATAGGTAGAGAGCACACTAAAGTCAAAGACATTTTATTAGTTATGAGAGACCAGAAATGGAGGTGGGCAGGTCATGCAACAAGGATAAAGGATAACCAATAGGTCAAGAGGCTGACTGTCTGTACTCCAAGAGATTGAATGCATAGCAAAAAAGGCCAGACAGGAGATGGAAAGAGGAAATAAAGATGTTTACAGGTAAAACCTGGCAAAGATTGCCCCAGTCAGTGAAAACGTGAAGGTTGGGGGAGGCTTCAGTTCAGCAGTGGACTTCCAACGACTGATGACCATGATAATGATACAATATATATATATATATATATATATATATATATATATATATATATATATATATATATATATATATATATATATATATATATATATATATGCGTGTGTGTGTATGTGTATCTATGTTTGCATGCATCCGTTTATATATGTGCTAATTATCAATTTTAAGAATATCCAGTAGATATTTTTAGACCGCCCACTTAAGGTGGAGGAGGTGTTATGTGACTGGTCTGTCTGTGCGTGCGTCCGTGGGTTTGTGTGTACATAAAACTTTTCTGGGTGCTATACCTTCTGAATCTATTGCCCGATTTCCACCGGAGTTTTGTCAGTTATGCACTATGTGAAGATAATGAACTGAATCGGTCAGCTAGGTCAAGGGGTCAAAGTTCATGGTAATATAGGGCTGACCTAGTTTATGTTTGTGGACGTGATATCTCCTAGTTTATCTTCGTGGATGTGATATCTGCTGAACTCCTCGACGGATCTCGACAATATATTTGTCAGTGGTACAGTATAAAGGCACGGTGCAGTTATTAGGTCAGCTATGTCGAAGGGTCAAAGGCCAAGGTCATACGGGTGTATGAGCGGTATCTCCTGAACCCCTCCACGGATTTCAACCAAAGTTTTGTCAATGATACAGTATGAAGAGAGAATGAACTGATTAGGCCAACAAGGTCAAGAAGTCAAAGGTCCAGGTCATGCGGGGGTAGACTTAGTTTATCTTTAGTCTCATTTCAGCTCACAATGAACCCTGTCATGGAGGTTGTACGGCAAGTCCATTTGCAAGACTTGGGGGAGACATACCGAGCGACGCTTGGCGTCAACAGCTTGGGTCAAAGTTCTCGGCGTTTCATTATTTATAATTTCAGCAACTGTCATTTTACTATCTGTACTACCAGGTATTGTACTTACAACTTAAACTAGTGCGGGACCCTACAAATCTAAAGTTGTATTATTGCTATGGAAAAATACTTTAGACCCACACATATACACATATGGAATTGAATATACAGCTGCAAAATCCTTGTTGATGTCTTATTATTAAAGTATACAAAAAAAGCTCATCTACATATATACCGTAAATCTCTCTCTCTCTCTCTCTCTCTCTCTCTCTCTCTCTCTCTCTCTCTCTATATATATATATATATATATATATTCTCTCTCTCTCTCTGTATATATATAAATATATATATATATATATAGATAGATAGATAGATATAGATATATAGATATGTATATATATATATATGTATATATATATATCTATATATATCTATATATACCTATATATATCTATATATATATATATATACAGTAATCCCCCCGCTATCCATTGTAATAGAGCCAAAGGCATGTCCGGAAAGTGGTCCCGTCCGGATAGTGGGCCACAGCCTCCTGGACTTGTACTTATGGACCCAAACATACCCTGACTCAGAAAAACACCTATTTAACTCCCTCTGGACATGCATAGCACCTATTTAAGACCCCAATCACACCAATAATGGACATAAAAGACTGAAATAAATGCAAAAGAACCAGAGAATGAGGTTTTAGAGGAGAGTTTATACAATATTAAACATTCTGGGTACTTACAAGTCCCTGGCTCCTGGACTGGTACTTATGGACCCTAACCCAGCCTAACTCAGAAATACACCTCCCTACTGCACATGCATAGCACCTAAGACCCTATTCACAGCACTAAGGGACATAGGAGTGAAATGAGGTTTTAGAGGTAAGTATGGAAAATACAGTACAATATGAAACATTCTGGGTACTTACAACAAGTCCCTGGCAATCTTGATGAATAACCCGCCTCCTCTCAGACTCTGACAGTAAAAAGGAGTACCTGAAGCACCTGTAGTACACTGTACATGAAGTCTTGGACTGAACTTAGTCATTTGCACTCAGAATTCCATTCTCTTAACATTGACCACTCTAGTCTTACTTGCACTCCATTGCTCCTTAATGAAATAAGTGTTGCACTCTACACTTAAGTCTTTGCACTCATAACTCCATTTGCTTAACATTAAACACTCTAGTTTAATTTGTGCTCCATTGAACGTCAATAAAATCAGTATTGCACTCTGCACTTTAGTTTTTGCGTTCACAATTCTAATTTCTTAACGCTATGCACTGTTTTCTTCACTGCACAACACTGTAAATTCCCGTGTGGTCTAGTGGAGAGTTCTTGCCGTTTAATCACTGTCAGAGTCTGAGAGTAGCTGTTGCAGGTGGCCTAGGGGTGCGTTGCTGGGTCATGGTGATGGACTACCCACTACAGACGACTCTGAAGACAGGCGCAAACTCATGTCCAGTGGTGACTCCATTGTGCCTGATATGCTGGGATGTGGCTCGGAGGATGAGGGCCTGTCTTGGGGAGGCAATGGAGTGGAGCCAGGCCTGGGGACAGCGGGGGTCACGGATCTGAAAAAACTGTCAATGGTTGACTGACACAAGGAACGACGATTTTGGCAATTAATGATGTGTTGCCTGAAAGTGTGCACTTCCTCCACAAGTCCCAAGGGCCCCATCTCCCTGTCACAGTCCTGGTTTTCCAGATAGTCAAGAATGAACTCTACGTGTTCCCGGAGTGCGCCCAGCTTGGGGATGGCTGGAGTAGTGTCACACTGAGTAGAGTCCGCATCATCGTCGCCGTTCTCGTCAGAATCTTCAAGCTGGGTACTGACACCTGCAACTGAAAATGCGATCTCGATATCAGACATGGTCTGATACCCAGGATCACCCTCGTCGTCATCCAACCACTCACGCACTTCGTCCACATCAACATCGTCGCCATGTGCATGTAGACGTGCATGGAAGTCATCCATGTCAAAACCTAGAAAATCGTGCTCCACATCCATCCTGAGAAGCAGACGAGACCAACCATTTTCTAGAGTCTTGACAGGGACTTGCTTCCATGCACTGGTCCAGTAGTAGATGGCAGACTTGATGTTGTGGCGGCGAAGGTTTTCCAAAGTCCACTGGCCTTGTGTGTCCCGTCCCTCCCTATGCTCGTCCTCGTCCTCGAGAACAACCATCACCTCGTCCAGGAACTTCCGTCAGTACAGCCTCTTCATTGCCACAATCACTCCTTGGTCCATTGGTTGGATGAGAGCAGTCATATTAGGTGGTGGAAACACACACCTAATGTGCCCATTCTCAGCCACCAAGTCCTTGTTGCTCGGGTGACCAGGTGCATTGTCGAAGAGAAGGAGGGCCTTTACCTGGTCGTGCGGGATTCCCAGTAATGGATGACCTTCTTGACGAAATGGCGGTGGAACCAGTCTTTGAAGATGTGTGCAGTGAACCATGCCTTCAGAGAATGGTACCAAACGACAGGAAGGACATCCATAACCCCACGAAGACACCGAGGCTGCTTTGCACGGCCAACAATAACAGGCTTAAGCCGGTGCATACCATTAGCATTGCCACAACACAAAGCAGAAATACCTTGCTTGGAGAGCTTGCGGCCAGGTACACGCTTCTCCGTCTCCTCGGCTAGAGTGTTCATTGACAAAGAGTGATAGAATAAACCAGTTTCGTCAGCGTTGTAGACTTGACCGAGAGTGAGGCCCTCCCTGTCAATCAGGCGCTTCGCCTTGTGCCGAAACTCCTCTACTCCATCCTCGTTGGCGTCCAAAGCTTTGCCATTGACCTTACAGTTGGTAAGGCCATGTCATAACTTGAACGCGAAGAGCCAACCCTCGGATGCCTTGAAGTCTGAGGCGCCGTGAAGCCTTGCAAACTTCTCAGAAGCAGCCTTCAGCTCCGTGCCACGCACCAGCACACCAGCAGCATGTTGCTGTCGATACCAAATCAACGTGGAGCGGTCGACTTCTGCATACCAGGGAGTAAACGTCATTTTCCTCTCCACATTGCATTTGCTCTTCGACGAGAAGTCAGCCGTGTACTGCATGAGTTTGTCACGGGATTTCTTGATATTAAACAAAGTAGATTGGGCCAGGTTGAATTCATGAAGGATCCGTGAGGTTGACCATCCCGCGTCCACCTTGTCCAATATCTCCCTCTTCTTCTCCAGAGTCAAAACCACTCTCTTCCTCTTCTCAGGCAGCAGGGCCATCATCACACACTAACAAGAGGCAGGAGAGCAGCAGCAGAGCCTGCAGCAGGTAGGGCACCACCACAAAAATGAGCACGTGGGCGGCCATGATCACAGACGTGCACTCACAACAAGAGACGGGCGGTAAGTGGGGAAGATGCAGGGGTGCTGTAGTGGACAGTGGCGGAACTACGCACCAAAACACAGCTGGTCCACGCCACACGTGCCGAGTTCAAATTACGGGGGGAAAAAAGTCGGATTTTTTTCGAATTTTTTGCAATTTTTTGCCCATTTTGGGAATATTGAATCCCAGGACCAAAATATCCGGTAAGTGGGGATGTCCAGAAAGTGGGGTCCGGATAGTTTGGAGATTACTGTATATATATATATATATATATATATATATATATATATATATATATATATCTGACTGAACAGATAGACAAGGTATGTGGAAGGTATTGAGAATATATGGAGTGGAGGGGAAACTGTTGAGTGCTGTGAAGAGTATGTACGAAAAAACTAGGGTTACGGTGTGAGTGGATGGTGAGCTGAGTGAGTTCTTTGACCTCAATGATGGACTGAAACTGGGTTGTGTGATGTCTCCATGGCTGTTTAATATATACATGGATGGGGTTGTAAAGGAGGTGCAAGGTAGGGCAATGGATGTGGGGGTGGCTTTAATGAATGAGGGTGAGATTTGGAGGATTCCGGTGTTGATGTTTGCTGATGATACAGTGTTGTTGAGTGAAGACGAATGGGAGTTGCAATGGTTGGTGAATGAATCTGGGACAGTGTGTAGGAAGAGGAATCTGAAAGTTAATGTAAACAAGAGTAAAGTTATGGTGTTTGAGAGGAATGAAGTTTGAGAGGAATGAAGTCAAAGAATGCACAGTGAGATTGGATGGCAAGGATATGGAGAATGTGAATGCATTCAAGTACTTGGATAGTGTGATGAGTAAGGATGGACGTTTTGGGAGTGAAGAGATTGAAAGGGTACAGCAGGGACGGAAAGTTGTTGGTTCACTGAAAGCAGTGATGAGAAATAGGGAGGTGGGTATGGCGGTTAAGAAGTCACTGCATGATAGTATTGTGATCCCTACCCTGACGTATGGAAGCGAGGCATGGGCCTTGCAAGAGGGGAACAAGTCAAGAGTGAGAGCAGTGGAAATGAGTTACTTGATAGGAGCATGTGGAGTGACATGGAGGGACAGGTTGACGAATGAAGAAGTGAAGGAACGTTGTGGGGTGGATGTGGACGTGGTTGAGAAGATTAGGAGAAATACACTGAGGTGGTTTGGACATGGGAAGAGAATGGAGAATGAAAGACTGACTAAGAGGGTGTATGTAGGTGAGGTGGAGGGAGGGAGAGGGAGGGGAAGACCGAGGATGAGGTGGAAGGATGGAGCTGAGAGGTAAATGAGGGAGGGGGGAGTGAGTTGGGGGGTGGGTAGTCAAATGGTGGGTGACAGAGCGACTTGGAGGCGTTTTGTCTGCTGCCACCCTTTGCGGGATTAGGGCGTCGGGCTATAGATAGATAGATAATAGATAGATTAATTTATTTATCTAGTGTTTACTTATTTATCATTTCGTGGGTATTTACCTTAAAACATTTGTTGTCTTACATTTTGTGTGTAATATGTTTATTACCTGTCATGCCAGATATATCTATTTTTTAATAGTTTGATCTTATTACATAAATCTTTGCATTTACAATATCTCATCAGTTCATTACTGCTCCTATACAGCCTGTAATAATTTTTCACAACTTTTACTTCTCCCTGAGCTCTACCACTTTCGTTTATTTAATCATCCTTTACTCCACTATGTTTGATGTTTGATATTTTTCTTCGTCTTATTCCACCTTTTCTCTCAGCAATTTCTTCATTTTCATTACCTTATACTTTTATTTTTTCCCCTTTCCATTCACTTATCCTTTAGCTATATCTTTTTATCCACGAATCCTACAGTTTGTTCATTTACTTCATTGTCTTCCATTTGTACTTTCACCTACAGTACAGTGTTACCTGTATTCGTTCCTTTCTTCTGTCACTAATTTATCCTAAGATTCCTTCCTTACCTTTGACCCTCGCCTCTCTCTTTCTCTTTCGTTAGTTCTTCCATTTTTACGTCTGTCTATAGATGATTGTTTGTCCGTTTTACTGTTTGTCTGTGTCTTGTAACTGAGCTTGTTTATTTGTT
This sequence comes from Coenobita brevimanus, assembly GCF_032717465.1. Taxonomy (NCBI): domain Eukaryota; kingdom Metazoa; phylum Arthropoda; class Malacostraca; order Decapoda; family Coenobitidae; genus Coenobita; species Coenobita brevimanus. The sequence goes on from NC_136981.1 coordinate 21,716,635, forward strand.
TCCCTGTTGTTTACCCGCTCCACGCCGTGTCCTCTACACGGAACGTGTGGAAATTGGTGCTGATTCGTCTAAACCCTTAAGTATTTACTGACCTCGTTTCCCGGGTCCCAGACATTGCATCTTCTCTTTCCGGTCAGGAAAAAATGGAGCAAGATTGAATTACACCACTGGATGTTGGCCAGACGAGACGGCAACCATTTTTTAAGCGGGATCGGAACAGTTCTCGTTTCTGTTTATTGTGTGTTATATTTGTAGACCGAATTATGCACGCTTATGCAGTCAGATATTGTAGAATGTACCTGCATTTATAGTTCAGCGAGTGATTCGCAGGGGAGTGAAAAGATATAGGCTCATATTTTCGTCGGATAAGGAAGCACTTTAACACCTCTTTATTAGCGATTTATTTTTCTGCATGCCTAATTACCATCTTTTTGTGTTATTTCTGTAGACTTTGGCGATTTTGGCAGTATTTATGTAACACACAAGAGGGTAATATGCAAAAAACAAAATAAATCAAAGAGGGAATGGTGTTAGGGAGCTTCCTCACCCGACTAAAATTGCGGGCTACAGAGACGCTTGTATAGACTTAGAGAAACCCGAATATTAGGTAAGAGAAATTAACAAGATTCCGTTCCGTTTATGAGTGAGGGTTGTTGGGTTGTTGTGGAGGTGAGGAGGGAAGGGAACGCAGGATACAAATTAGACTTTTATGAACTTCCCACAAGAAGTTTTTTGTGTCTGATGATCAGGGTCGCTGCAGCTGCTTCTCTGATGGCAGGAAAGGTGGAGGATGGGATGCTTAAGAGAGGGAGGTAAGGACGGAGAGAACTAGAAAAAGCAGTATTGATGGAATATGGAAGGAGAGAGAGAGAGAGAGAGAGAGAGATGGAAAGAGGGGTAGGTTTGAAATGAACGAGAGAGGGGTAAAGATGAAATGACAGGTGGATGAACATAACTGGAAAATGTATTTCTAACTTCGAGATGAAAGGGCAGATGAGAAGAGGGAAGGCTGGTCAAAGAGTAGGAATCAAGATAAGGAAGGACAAATGTGTTTGTGCCGCAGTGAAGAGCAACAGGTTCATAAGGATAAAGGGAAGGTTTTCGAAGAACATATTTAGAGCATGTAAGAAAAGAATATGTACCGATGAAAATATATAAGAAAGGAAGGAAAAGACGCGGTAAAGGAGGTACAAGTTATGTAAAGTGGAATGAACACTGAAATATGAGAAAAAAAGAAGTGAAAAAGAATTTGCAGGGATGAAAGACAAAATCCCTTTTGTATTCTTCCATAGCCATTAAACTGTATTCACTCATGATCATTTTTTTTCATTCCTACGCTCTCTGCATGCTCTTTTTTTTTTTTTCTTGTTAGTATGTTGCTTCTAATATATTTTCTTTTTCCGATAAGAGTTGAAATTTGCTTCATTTTCCCTTGCGTACCCTAATCATTTCGCTCTGATCTTCCAACTCTTCCACTATTTTTCCTGTTCCATATATCCCTTCTCATCGCATTTCATTCTCATTAGCCTCATTCTTTGCACCCTTCTTTCCCCATTTTACTTATATTCTTATATATATATATATATATATATATATATATATATATATATATATATATATATATATATATATATATATATATATATATATATATATATATATATCCCTTCTTTCTTACCTCATCTTCTGATTCTCATTCTCATGCACAAAGTCACCACCTGCTACTCCCTCTCCTATCTAGTAACTGTCTTCTTATCTGGCTTTAATTGTATCTCTCCTCTACAGTTATTACCATCTCTGCTCTGCTCGCGTTCTCTTGTCTGTTCTTTTCATATATCTTCTTTCATCTCTGTCTTCTTCTCTCCTGTACTTCTTTTCTCATCATTTGTTCGCCCATACTCTCCTCTCTCTCGCTTTATCATCCCTTCTCTTCCAGGGATGTAATCACTCGTTCCCTCTCCTCATCCCCCCCCACACACATCTCTCCTTCCCTCCGTTTTCCACGTTGCGTGCGAGATGGCTGTTTCCGGCAGAGGGAGGAGAAGCATCACCCTGCCCAAACATTCCTCTTCCTCCCGCCTGCACCACCACCTAATGCAGAGCGATGGTGGTAGTTGTGGTAGTGGAGGACTGAGATGGGTGCACGGAGATAATAATATTGCTGGGAGAGGGATTCAGAAGAGACAGCCTTGAGAATGTTGGCAGGTGTGTGTGTGTGTGTGTGTGTGTGTGTGTGTGTGTGTGTGTGTGTGTGTGTGTGTGTGTGTGTGTGTGTGTGTGTGTGTGTGTGTGTGTGTTCGCTGAGATTGTTCTTACTGTTAAATTTCCCCGGTCTGTCTGACCAAGCGAAACCATCAACCGCTGGCAAATAGCCGCCCCTGCAGGGCCGTTTCTTGCAGTGAACCAATGTTCCCTTCGGGCTGACAGCACTTCTCTGTTACGAAGCATAGGGAAATGTGTGGAGGTTTGCTTCCTGTTTGGGCGCCGCATTTCTGTCGCTCCACCCATTAAGCCGGGGCACCACAGCAGGCTCCACATCACCCAGTTATTTGGTTATATGGTAATCACCAGCGCTATAAAAGGTTTCCTGGGTTGCGGGAAACTGTTGGGCTTTTCACTCAATGTAGAGTAGCCTGAAGTTGAAAGAACATTAATAAAATGGACACGAAGAAATTAGAGAAACATGAATAAATGACGACAAGCGAAAAAACTGAATAAACATGTAATAGGTGTCCACACTGAAAGTGTGGAACGTGTTCGAGAGAGCGAGCTAGCAAGGCAGACAGTGCAAATATGGCTCAGTGTCTCATATGGCTCATCATATTCCACTGATTTCCTGACCTGAAAGTACTAAAAAGAATTTATTAGATTTCGCAACAAATATTCCCTTATACTTCCTATAACCAATTCTCCACTTATATTAATTTTAGGTCTAGGGCTTGGGATCTTGCAGGTTGATAATGACTTTGCTTTTTGCTCACTCACAAAAATTAATTTCACCAAATCTCTCGGTGCGCTTCGATTCGAATCAGAAATAAGGAATTCAGCGTTTCTTTCGTCGATCAGGGTATTGTATTAGTTTGACTCGAATTTAGTCAAAACCTTCCCCCCCCCCCCCACGTAAAAAACAAAGAGAGGGTATTTGTTTTGAAAAGGCAAAACCTAGTTGCTCTCAGCAATTGTCGGAAAATACTGCTGAGCTACTCACGCTACCTTAGGCCGTTTCTTCTTGTGCAGCCGGCTGATACGCTAATCTGCTTAACAAAAAATCGTTTCCTCGATTTACGGAAAAACTATTGGGAATTGCGGGTTGTCCATGAAATGAAAATAATTGAGGATTTTTATGTGGCTTCCAAATTGGTGTCTACCTTTCTTGTAACTTCAAAATTGGCTGAGATATCAAAAAAAAGTTCGCTACTGTACCATAGAGTTTTCCTCCCGACCCCTGCCCCCATTTCTTGCCGATGCGATAAATCTTTCGCTCGGGTACATACAGTACAGTATGTCGGGGGTCCAAACTATGACTAAATTTGGTGTTCTCGCTCGCGAATAAAGGTAAAGGAAGAAGTAGGCAGCACAACAACATGTGCGTGGATGGTAGTCATGCAGGGAAGTTAATGAGACTAAATTCTCGTTGGTTCTTTCTCCGGTCTTTTACCCTCCCTCACGACTTCCAATAATCCCAATGCTCTTCCCTTACATTCCCCCCCTATTTATCTTCTCTGTCTGTCTGTCTGTCTGTCTGTCTGCTCTCTCTCTCTCTCTCTCTCTCTCTCTCTCTCTCTCTCTCTCTCTCATATCCTCGTTGCGGTTTTCAAGTGTGTGTGTGTGTGTGTGTGTGTGTGTGTGTGTGTGTGTGTGTATTTTTCCTTGGTGTCCTTTTATGGTCCATGAATCATTTTTCACTTTGTATTTCCTCTGGTAAAATATATGGTAGAATACTCATTGATAGGGTTAGGCATATGACAGAGGAGCTAGTTGGAGAAGAACAAGGGGGATTTAGGAAGGGAAAAGGGTGTGTAGATCAGATATTTGTTCTAAGATGTTTAGTGGAGAAGTATCTAGAGAAGGGAAGGAAAGTGTACGCTGCCTTCATGGACTTGGAGAAAGCTTATGACAGAATAGATAGGAAAGGTATGTGGAAGGTATTAAGAATATATGGAGTGGAGGGGAAATTGTTGAGTGCTGTGAAGAGTATGTACGAGGGAGCTAGGGCTACGGTGCGAGTGGATGGTGAGCTGAGTGAGTTCTTTGATCTCAATGTGGGACTGAAACAGGGGTGTGTAATGTCTCCTTGGCTGTTTAATATATATATGGATGGGGTCGTAAAGGAGGTACAAGGTAGGGCAGTGGATGTGGGGGTGGATGTGGGGGTGGCCTTAATGAATGAGGGTGAGATTTGGAAGCTTCCGGTGTTGCTGTTTGCTGATGATACAGTATTGTTGAGTGAAGATGAATGGGAGTTGCAAGGTTTGGTGAATGAATTTGGGACAGTGTGTAGGAGGAGGAAGCTGAAAGTTAATGTAAACAAAAGTAAAGTTATGGTGTTTGAGAGGAATGAAGTCACAGAGTGTGCAGTGAGGTTGGATGGTGAGGATATGGAGAATGTGAGTGCATTCAAGTACTTGGGTAGTGTGATGAGTAAGGATGGAACTTTGGGGGATGAAGTACGTGAAAGGGTACAGCAGGGAAGGAAGGTTGTTGGCACACTGAAAGCAGTGATGAGAAATAGGGAGGTGAGTATGGAAGTTAAGAAGTCACTGCATGATGGTATTGTGATCCCTACCCTGACGTATGGAAGCGAGGCGTGGACCTTGCAAGAGGGGAACAAGTCAAGAGTGAGAGCAGTGGAAATGAGTTACTTGAGAGGAGCATGTGGAGTGACATGGAGGGACAGGTTGACGAATGAAGAAGTGAAGGAACGTTGTGGGGTAGATGTGGATGTGGTTGAAAAGATTAGGAGAAATACACTGAGGTGGTTTGGACATGTGGAGAGGATGGAGAATGAAAGACTGACTAAGAGGGTGTATGTAGGTGAGGTGGAGGGAGGGAGAGGGAGGGGTAGACCGAGGATGAGGTGGAGGGATGGAGTTGAGAGGTATATGAGGGAGGGGGTGAGTTGGGGGAGGAGTCAAATGGTGGGTGACAGAGTGACTTGGAGGCGTTTTGTCTGCGGCCACCCTTTGCGGGATTAGGGCGTCGGGCTATAGATAGATAGATAGATAGATTTCCTCTCATGTCTCATTCTTTTTTCCATCTCATTCCTTACCTCCTGTTCTGTTCCCCATTACTCCACTTTGCTCTTCCTTCCCTCTATGCTCTTTATACCTTTTCTTCTTATCCTCTACGCAAGATTGCATCTCCCTACTTTTCATTCTGTAACTCTTCCTCACTCCTCTCCCTTCTAATCGTTTTCGTTCACTTTCCCTCACATAATTTAGTTTATGTTAATTCTTTTTTTGCTTTCTTTTCTCTGCCTCTTCCATCCCCGTGCTCACCCCACTCCCTCATTTCTCAGAAAAAATTCCCTCATCCCCTCCTTCTCTCTTTCCACTTTAATCTCTGCCCGACATTTGCTTCTGTCAGCATTTTCTTGGGAACAAGGACAAAGACGTTATCTATGCTCTCTCCCTTCCCCATTTTCCCACCATCTCCCTCTTTCTCTCGACCTGACATTCCTTTCATAGTTGATATCCTTTCCTATATCCCCCACTAACTTATTAATAGCCTACCTTAACCTAATCTTTCACCTAACGACACCCTCTTTTCTACTCCCAATCTCACTCTCTTCCCCTGACGTGACCCCCCCCCTCCTAGCTGTTTGACCTTCACCCTCTCCTACGGCAACTTCATTCCTACTCCCATCCCCTTCCAGGTATCTTCTCCATTATTCTCTTTTCCTGGATAAATTACTCTTTTTAACCTTCTCCTGATCACTCATTTCCAGCTGCGTCCTCCATCAAGTTCGATTCTCGAGTCGGTTAGGCTGTTGTCCACGGTTTGTACTGTATTACCTTTGCCTTGCTCACCAAACAAGGCAATTGGGTACCTAAAAATTAGCCTTGCAGTGCAGGAAGATTAAGAATTACTAAAAATTGACTGTATACCTTAAACACCCTCTTGCAGTAGATGGGCATATAACAAAGTCTTTTTATTCACTCCTCACAGTTTCATCTCAATCACATCCCTTCACAAAAACGACCTTATTTGTACTCCCACCCTTTAACATTCACTCCTTTACCGATGCCGAAACGCCTTCCTTACTTTCTTACCTTGACAGATCTCTTAACCCTTACTTCCTGATCTCTCCATTATTACCGATGCCCAAAACGCCTTCCTTACTTTCTTTCCTTGACAGATCTCTTAACCCTTACTTCCTGATCTCTTCAATATTCATCTTTCCTCTTGACCTCTCCTAATCCTCCAGCATCTTCAGTCCCTAACTACATCCCTCGACAGTCCCTCCCGTACTTCTCACAGCGCAAACTACCCTCCTGTCTGACACTTCCAATTTTACAAACAATACCGTTCCCTCAACTCAGATACTGTACTTGTTATTATGTTTTTGTTATCTACAGACTAGTACATTTAGCGCTTGAGCGATGCTGGATCTGGTGGGATTAGAAAGATCCAGCCTTAAATAACCCTTCTTCCTCTTATTAAAGATTCTATAACATTTTTTTTTTCTTTTAAGCTAATGTGTTTTGCAGTTGTCTCTTTCTAGACAGAAATGCATAAGTCTGTTTTATGTTTGATTAAAACACTACTTATATATTTTCCCCATTTAGGTCTTTCATTTGCTTACTTTGGCTCTGTCTCGTTACTGCTGATTGGATCAATGAGATTATTATCTCACAAAGTCTTCAGCAAGTCTAGTATATGCCCCTTTTATGCTCCCTTCTTTACCAAATATTTCATTTCTGTATTTACATTTCATTCAGTAATATTCTCTCTCTCTCTCTCTCTCTCTCTCTCTCTCTCTCTCTCTCGACCAATCTACCTAATATTATATCTATCCTTCAGTTGGATCAAGATTTGCATTACTAGATTCCTCATGCTGGTTTCCTGTCCACGCCATCTTTATTCATTTTCATTTTTTTCGTGTTTTGCATTCATTTTTATTTTCATGTTTATAATACATTTTCTGCCTATCTTTTTCTTCTTTTTCTTTTTCTTTTTCTTCTTCACTTTTATTATTATTATCATTATTATTATTATTACTGTGTTATTATTATTATTATTATTATTATTATTATTATTACTCTATTACTATTATTATTATTATTATTATTATTATTACTCTATTACTATTATTATTATTATTATTATTATTATTATTTTATCTTTTGCATAATAGTTTCTTTAAGTGGAAATTGCAAAGAACAAAATCCTGTCATTAGGGAGAACAGATGTAAAATGCGTCATCACAGTGCAGGTGTTTATGTTATTTGACTGTCACTCACCGATATTGATCCATCTTCCATTCTTATATTGTACTGGCCTTTCCTTTTCTTTTATATATCATTTTTAAATATATATATATATATATATATATATATATATATATATATATATATATATATATATATATATATATATATATATATATATATATATATATTCACAACGCCTATCTATCCTATCATTTCCCTCTTACTGGCATCTCCTTCTCTTCTTCCACAAGTTTTTCATCCTTCTTGAACTCCCAAATTTATTTACTGTTGGAGTGCTCTGACTTTCACTACTTTTTAATCCTTACCGCCTTCTTTTCATTCCCCTCGCTTCCAATCTATCCACCTCTTGGTCAATATCCCTTTTACTTTCTTTTTATTTCTGTCCTTGAAATCTCTTGCCTCTTTTTCTTTCTTATCCCAATTCTTTCCTTGCTTGCCTCATTCCTCCGTCACAATGTATACTTCCTCTGCCACAATGTCATTCTATCCCCCTATTTTCCTTTCTGGCTTCTATCTTACTCAATTCATTCCATGTGCGTACTGGAAATGAGACTTCTCCTTTCCTTAGAAAAACATCCTTGGCATCACTCGTGGTATTATTATTATTATTATTTTTAAATATTATAGTTGACATCAATACTATTACCGCAAATACTACCAGTCCCTACCAACTAGCAGTCGGTGCTGCCCCACACTCACTAAATACTGATAATCGACGCCCCAAACCCAACTAACATACGATTTAGCGATGGCAACCGTATTCTCTGCACCAGGATATTCGTGTAGGGATTTCCAGTGCTAATTCCGCAGTGGAAAATGGAAGATATGGATAAAGCTGAAGGAAAGAAGATTCAATAGTAAAGAAGGACTTTAACAGCGAAAAAAATAGAGTAAGAAGGGACGGAGAGGGGGAAAGTTGTGAAAGATTTGGAGACATGGGAAGGAAAGGAAATGGAAGCTAAAGCAGATGGGAGTTGAGGCTTAGAAACAGGAAGACACTGGGAAGTACGTGAAGAAAAATGAAGGAGGGGACCGGAAACAAAGGAAGGACAAACAAGGAAGACAGACAGAACAACAGATGTTAAGTGCAAAAAGAAAACCTGATAAAGCAAATGAGGAAGACAGAAGAGGTCGCTGAGGAAGCATGATGATCGGAGGCTAAACCGAGAACCACGTCGAGATGGAAGAGAAGAGGAAAATGTAAACAGTGGAAGAAAAAAATATATATATTGAGAGAGAGAGAGAGAGAGAGAGAGAGAGAGAGAGAGAGAGAGAGAGAGAGAGAGAGAGAGAGAATCCTCATGAGCTATTACCACAAGATCCAGGTTTATGGATATATAAAAGATATACTGTACATACAAAACTGATGTTTCATTTAGCACTCTTCGAATAAGGATAATGAGAGTAGGAAGTGACTCAGAACTGAAATGAACTGTGATAATGTTCTGTGATCTAAATTTAAACATTACTGCCGCATGCCACTATAATATCTCATTAAAACTCCGTCTTCTTTATGTATACTGAAATACTGTTGGTTATCCTGTTCTGTGTCCTAACCACCCCATTTGTTAACAGAGGAACTGGGTAATAATGATGATAGTGATGATGATGATGATGATGATGACGACGAAAAGTGGGGATTTTGCTTTCTCTGTTGTTTCTCTTGACATCCTCGCAACTGAATTGAATCCAGTCATATTGTACAGAGAACGTTACAGACAGAGTAGAGTAGTAATGTCCAACACTACCACTGAATCTCGTTAATTTTGATGCGGTAAAGTTGGAGAAAAACATTTCTATACCACCTTTGATATGAAAGTATAAGAAACTTAACCTGTAGAGATCCGAATAATGCCACATAGAAGACTTGCTTCCAGTCATTTATAAATAAATTTATTTCTGTTAGAAATGTATCATGTAGAGAGCTGCGTATACTGGCGATTGTAGGGATACCCTTTTATTTACCAAACATATTAACTGTATTTATACGCTGTATTAAATGAGAATTCATCCTCCAATCTAAGCGGTAGTGTAGCCACTGACTCTCAGGGGCTCAATGCAGTTATTTTAGGTACATAACCAATTGCTTAATTGTTTAACGCTTTATACGGTACAGGACGTTTAAAAATGAACAGCTTATGAACTAATAATATGAGATGACATAAAGAAAAGCACTACAAAATTCGTATTACTAAAACTGGAATATGATCACAGTGTGTGGTGGCAAAGAGAACCAAAGGAGTCCGAAAGGATGGAACGTTATTCAATTTAAAGTCTTCGGGAGGAGTAATGCTTTCGGTGTGCTAGAAGTAGTTATGGTGTGTGTGTGTGTGTGTGTGTGTGTGTGTGTGTGTGTGTGTGTAGACAAGATTACTAGCATAACTGGTGTGCCCTGATAGT